>NC_037669.1:124248556-124379880 GCF_003255815.1 Theropithecus gelada
TGGCGATTCCTCAAGGATCTAGAACTAGATGTACCATATGACCCAGCCATCCCATTACTGGGTATATACCCAAAGGATTATAAATTATGCTGCTATAAAGACACATGCACACGTATGTTTATTGCAGCACTATTCACAATAGCAAAGACTTGGAATCAACCCAAATGTCCATCAGTGACAGATTGGATTAAGAAAATGTGGCATATATACACCATGGAATACTATGCAGCCATAAAAAAGGATGAGTTTGTGTCCTTTGTAGGGACATGGATGCAGCTGGAATCCATCATTCTTAGCAAACTATCACAAGAACAGAAAACCAAACACCGCATGTTCTCACTCATAGGTGGGAACTGAACAATGAGATCACTTGGACTCGGGAAGGGGAACATCACACACCGGGGCCTATCATGGGGAGGGGGGCGGGGGGAGGGATTGCATTGGGAGTTATACCTGATGTAAATGACGAGTTGATGGGTGCAGCACACCAACAAGGCACAAGTATACATATGTAACAAACCTGCACGTTATGCACATGTACCCTACAACTTACAGTATAATAATAATAAATAAATTAAAAAAAAAAAAAAAAAAAAGAAAGCAAAATAGTCTTTTGTAATTAATGTGCACAAAGCAATGTTAAAATAAAAACATATCTTTGCATTTTTAATACTGATATTGTCAAATAAAGGAAAACTCTCGTGTCTTGCTACTAATAATGGATTTTCTACAGGCATACATTTTATCATTGAAATATAATTTACATGTAGGCCACACACAAATTTTAAAGTTACAGTCTGATCAATTTTTACATATTTATGCACCCATGCACCTATCACCCAGATTAAGATATAGATTATTCCCATTATACCAGGAAGCTCCCTTTTGTCCTTTTTAAATCAATACATCTCTGCCATTACTTTGATTTCTGTCACTACAAAGAGAAAATAGTCTCCTCCATACTCACGCAATACCTCACTTCTGACAGCAAATGTCTGACTTTTTTTTTCGCCACACCAACCAAATCTCCAATCTCTGGACACTACCTGGGTGCCCTACAACATAACTCAATTGTGATATTACCTACATAAAGTTAGTCCAGATGCCACAGATTAAGGGCTCAGTTCCTTTTGAGAATTTGCGGTAATGGCACAAAGAACTCAGGGAAACACTTACTGAAGTTTATCTCTTTATTATAAGGCAATGATAAAGGATACAGATAAGCAGACAGTTTGAGAGGTACCTAAAGCAAGGTCTGGAAGAGTCTCGAGCATCCCCATGGAGCTGGGATATACCACTCTCCTGGCATGTGGATGTGTTCATCAGCCTAGAAGCTCTCCAAACTTTAGGGATTTTTCTAAAAGCTTCTAATGTATGCTTGTGAATTATTAACTCAATCTTCAGTTCCTCTCTTGTCCTTGGAGGAAGAGGAGTAGGGCTACAAGTTCTAAGCTTCTAATCATGGCTTGGCTTTTTTAGTGACCAGCCCCCATCCAAGAGCTATACAAAAGGCCACCAAGAGATACATCATTAGAAAAAAAAAAAAATTCTGTCTTCCAGTAAATCCCAAGGGATTTAGGAGCCTCATGTCAGAAACTAAGATCAAAGAACAAATACTAGAAACAAAGATTCTCCTAGCACCTCTATTGCTTTGGAAATTACAAGGGTTTTAGGAACTCTGTGCTAGAAACTGGAGGCAGAGACCAAATATATGTTTCCTATTATGTCACCATCACTATAGATTGGTTTAGCTTGTTTTGAAAATTAATAAGGCGTAATGACATAAAATATGCTTGTTTGCGTCTGGCTTCTTTTACACAACATAAGTGATTTTAAAAATCACTTATGTTGTTGCAAATGAAATTTTTTTTATGTGCCAAATTTCCATGTGTGATTATTAACACAGTCTTTTACCCATTTTTTTCTCTTAATGCACATTTGGAATGCATTCAGTTGTTATCTTTTACAAATAAAGGTGCTAGGAATATTCTTATAGAATCTTATTGTGAACATACATTTTTCTTTCTTTTGTAAATGCTAGAATTAAAATTTTTGGCTTGTGGAAAAGATGTAAGATTAATTTTAATAGAAAGTTTCAGTTTCTCAAAGTGGTTGTGCTATTTCACATTCCCAAAGGAACAAAATTTAACTTGCATTTCTCCATTAACTAATATGGCTTAGCGCCTTAATACACACATACACACATATAATTTGACTAAATCACTTCTTATGTGGGTGTTTGTTAAAGTCATAGGACTAGTTTATAAACTGTACTTTTTGGTCTCTTATTACTGATATGTAGATGTGCTTTATATATTATCAAAATAAAATTTGTTATGTAATTATATTGCAAACCTTTTCTCTCATTCTGTGATTTAATTTTGATTTTTATTTTGATGAGCAGATGTCTTTAATTATTTAGAAATATATGTATTTTAAATGCAGATGTCTTACATGTTTTCTATGAAATTTATTACTAGCTTTTTAAAAATAATTGATAACATCCTAAAATGTATTTTAAAATAATTACCAATATTTCCCAATTTTTGGCTACAATGTACATTCAGTTTTTCTGATACCTGTACTTACCGTAAGTCTTGTAATGAGAATTAAGGAAAAATCTCCAGAAGTTAAAATCTTCAGTGAATAAAAATAAATAACAATAAATTTGGTAGCAGGTAAGAAGTTCTATATTTATAGGGGTTATTTAATCAAGTGGTTAATTATATCATATGGCATTTACTACACTGTTGTCAACACTTTCTTAACGGTAGTAAAATTCCTATGCTTTCATTTTTTTTTGAGGGGGGTTTCTAGTTTAAATTCAACTCCATTCCAAACACTTCCAGTTCCTAGTACTATCTCTCAATCTATCTTCTGATAAGAACCTAACTGAGTAAACTCAACCCTCTGCTACTTTTTAAATTGTTCCTTAAGCAAGTAATCTTTGCTAATGTAAATCGCACCATATGGGGAAAAATGCTTTTATTTGATTTATAAGACTGGGTAAACATTACTATCACACAAATACTTTTGCATTTTCTTTTCAGCCTGCCTGAGTGCTCTGCTTGGTCTGTATACTGCTCAATTTCCCCACCCAACCTGGAGTGGGACTACATCAAACTTAAAAGCTTCTGCACGCAAATAAAGCAATCAACAGAATGAAAAGACAACCTACACAATGGGAAAAGATATTTTGCAAACTATGTATCCGACAAGAAGATAATTTCCAAAATATGTAAGAAACTTACAATTCAACAGCAGAAGGAAGGAAGGAAGGAAGGAAGGAAGGAAGGAAGGAAGGAAGGAAGGAAGGAAGGAAGGAAGGAAGGAAGGAAGGAAGAGCAACTACAAGACACATAATTGCCAGATTCACCAAAGTTGAAATGAAGAAAAAAATCTTAAGGGAAGCCAGAGAGAAAGGTCGGGTTACCCACAAAGGGAAGCCCATCAGACTAACAGCAGATCTCTCGGCAGAAACTCTACAAGCCAGAAGAGAGTGGGGGCCAATATTCAACATTCTTTTTTTTTTTTTTTTTTTAAAGAAAAGAATTTCATATCCAGCCAAACTAAGTTTCATAAGTGAAGGAGAAATAAAATCCTTTACAGATAAGCAAATGCTTAGAGATTTTGTCACCACTAGGCCTGCCTTACAAGAGACCCTGAAGGAAGCAGTAAACTGGAAAGGAACAACCGGTACCAGCCATTGCAAAAACATGCCAAAATATAAAGACCATCGAGGCAAGGAAGAAACTGCATCAACTAATGAGCAAAATAACCAGTTAATATCATAATGGCAGGATCAAGTTCACACATAACAATATTAACCTTAAATGTAAATGGACTAAATGCTCCAATTAAAAGACACAGACTGGCAAACTGGATAAAGAGTCAAGACCCATCAGTCTGCTGTATTCAGGAGACCCATCTCACACGCAGAGACATACATAGGCTCAAAATAAAGGGACGGAGGAAGATATACCAAGCTAATGGAGAACAAAAAAAAGCAGAGGTTGCAATACTAGTCTCTGATAAAACAGACTTTAAACCATCAAAGATCAAAAGAGACAAAGAAGGCTATTACATAACGGTAAAGGGATCAATTCAACAGGAAGAGCTAACTATCCTAAATATATATGCACTCAATACAGCAGCACCCAGATTCATAAAGCAAGTCCTTAGAGACTTACAAAGAGACTTAGACTCCCATACAATAATAATGGGAGACTTCAACACTCCACTGTCAATATTAGACAAATCAACGAGACAGAAAGTTAACAAGGATATCCAGGAATTGAACTCATCTCTGCAGGAAGCAGACCTAATAGACATCTATAGAACTCTCCACCCCAAATCAACAGAATATACATTCTTCTCAGCACCACATCACACTTATTCCAAAATTGACCACATAATTGGAAGTAAAGCACTCCTCAGCAAATGTACAAGAACAAAAAATATAACCAACTCTCTCTCAGACCACAGTGCAATCAAACTAGAACTCAGGACTAAGAAACTCAATCAAAATCACTCAACTACATGGAAACTGAACAACCTGCTCCTGAATGACTACTGGGTACATAACAAAATGAAGGCGGAAATAAAGATGTTCTTTGAAACCAATGAGAACAAAGATACAACATACCAGAATCTCTGGGACACATTTAAAGCAGTGTGTAGAGGGAAATTTATAGCACTAAATGCCCACACGAGAAAGCAGGAAAGATCTAAAATTGACACTCTAACATCACAATTAAAAGAACTAGAGAAGCAAGAGCAAACACATTCAAAAGCTAGCAGAAGGCAAGAAATAACTAAGATCAGAGCAGAACTGAATGAGATAGAGACACAAAAAACCCTCCAAAAAATCAATGAATCCAGGAGTTGGTTTTGTGAAAAGATCAACAAAATTGACAGACCACTAGCAAGACTAATAAAGAAGGAAAGAGAGAAGAATAAAATTGACGCAATAAAAAATGATAAAGGGGATATCACCACCGACCCCACAGAAATACAAACTACCATCAGAGAATACTATAAACACCTCTATGCAAATAAACTAGAAAATCTTGAAGAAATGGATAATTTCCTGGACACTTACACTCTCCGAAGATTAAACCAGGAAGAAGTTGAATCCCTAGAACTAGATGTACCATATGACCCAGCCATCCCATTACTGGGGATATACCCAAAGGATTATAAATCACGCTGCTATAAAGACACATGCACACGTATGTTTATTGCAGCACTATTCACAATAGCAAAGACTTGGAATCAACCCAAATGTCCATCGGTGACAGACTGGATTAAGAAAATGTGGCACATATACACCATGGAATACTATGCAGCCATAAAAAAGGATGAGTTTGTGTCCTTTGTAGGGACATGGATGCAGCTGGAAACCATCATTCTTAGCAAACTATCACAAGAACAGAAAACCAGACACTGCATGTTCTCACTCATAGGTGGGAACTGAACAATGAGATCACTTGGACTCGGGAAGGGATTGCATTGGGAGTTATACCTGATGTAAATGACGAGTTGATGGGTGCTGACGAGTTGATGGGTGCAGCACACCAACATGGCACAAGTATACATATGTAACAAACCAGTACGTTATGCACATGTACCCTAGAACTTAAAGTATAATAATAATAAAAAATAAATAAATAAATAAATAAATTAATTAAAAAAAAAAAAAAAAAAAAAGTATTGGATGCTGAAAAAAAAAAAAAAAGAATTTATTTCATTCATTTTTTCCTGCCAACTTTCTGAAGGCTCTTGTTGGACATGTGGAACCATGAAGTACTCTTTATTTCTTTTTTCTCCTATAATTTCCCTATAATTACACTATGTTCTGAGTTATTTCTTTTTAAAAAAGTTTCCATTTGTTATACAAATAATATACCATACATGTAAAATATACAATAGATATACTAAAATATTTAATCTTTCAAAACTGTTTGTTCAGTGGTTCTGTCAGAAGAATGTAAACGAGAGCAGCTCCATCTTAAATAGGATCTGGGTAAAATGAGTCTGAAATCTACTGGGCTGTTTTCCCAGACGGTTAAGTCATTCTAAGTCACAGGATGAGATAGCATGTCAGCACAAAATACAGGTCATAAAGACCTTGCTGATAAAACAGGTTGTAGTGAAGGAGACGGCCAAAACCCACCAAGACGAAAATGGCAATGAGAGTGACCGCTGGTTGTCCTCACTGCTACACTCCCACCAGCGCCCTGAAGTTTACAAATGCTATGGCAACGTCAGGAAGTTACCTATATGCTCTAAAAAGGGGAGGCATGAATAATCCACCTATTATTTAGCAGGTCATCAATAAATAACCATAAAAATGGGCAACCAGCAGCCCTCGGGGCTGCTCTGTCTATGGAGTAGCCATTTTTTATTCCTTTACTTTCTTAATAAACTCGCTTTCACTTTGCAATGGGGACTTACCCTGAATTCTTTCTTGCTCAAAATCCAAGAACCCTCTCTTGGGGTCTGGATCAAGATCGCACTCTTGTAACAGTTTCATTTTTATAACTTACTTTCTTGTTTTATAGATATTATATCTTCTTAAATATAACAGATTGCATTAAAGAATTCTTTAATTTTTTACTTCTTTCCCAATTTAGTTTTTCTTAACCTTTCTCTTTCAAGTGGCTGGCATTCCTCATATGCCAGAGATCTTATTTATGTATGCATATTTTAGAAGAAAGAATGGATAGTTAACTTCAGGTTTCTTTACAGTTGTGTTAATAGTTTTTCTTTCCAACTGAATAGAGATATCAAATACAGGTACAAGAAGCCATCTACATGCTTTACTATATGACCAGAAAGAAAGCAGGTATAAAGCTGTCTATAATACTTTGGGTTCTCTCTAAGACAGAATTAGAGGTTATCACAGATTTTTCTTTTTTGTATGCAATTGTTCTATGCCTATGTGTACCACAGTCGTCTTGGCCTTGCAAGAATTTTTTTAACCTACATTACATTATAATGTATGCAACTCTTATGCAGCTCAGAATGCTAACTGAGAAAAATTCTCTCCTTGTTGGAAATATAGTTTCTTAATGATTATGACATTAACGCAAAGGGAGTTACTGGCTTATATATCAATAACTGGGGCTTCATTCTATGATGCTTGAGGCACCTATATCTATTATAGAATTATAATTGACAAAAGATATGAACTCTCATACCCCTGAGGTGATGCTTTTTTCTCCACACCAGAATGTGCTGATGAAACATTTTGCTAAAGAAATGTTTAATGGGGTTATATAATGTGAGCATGCAGGCTAGTAAATTAGTGGAGATTAGCTTTCTTAAACTCTGGAAGAATTAGGAGATCTAGATCAGTGCTGTGTGATTAACATTTCTGTGATGATGGTATGTATTACATCTATATGCCTAATAGGACAGCCACTAGACATATGTGGCAATTGCACACTTGAAACATGACTAGTGTGAGTGAATAATTGAATTTTAAGTTGTATCTAATTAAGTTAATTCCAATTTAAATATATAGCCACATTTAGCTAGCGGCCACCACATTAGACCTATTAGACAGCCTAGATCTAGAAACTCAGTATCAATTTATCACTCACTAATGGAGTTAATATCTATCTTATTGAGCTGTTGTGAGGATAGCATGATATAATACATTATACATTGTAAGTACTCCACAGATATTTATGAAATTATTGAGGGTTAATTTTTCAGTACACATACCAAAGCCAACGAAAACATTTACCTAGAATATTATCTTAATACCTGATGTCATTTTTTAGTGAAAATGAATGTTATCAATTGACCCCTGATGATTTTATTTTCTGTATTTTGACATATATTGAATAAAATTTACCTCTTTATTTTCTGTCTGAAAATCAGTCTTACTTTTGCAGCATTGTATAATTTGGTAAACTGTACTTCGAACCCAGTGATTCGGATAAATTCAATTGTGTCATTTTAGTAAGATCAATTATGTCATTTTAGTAAGTATGCCACATGCTCTTTTTCTGGTTGTTTCTTTCTCTTATAATTGACTCAAGCCTTCAATGTTATTTTTGTTGAAACAATAAAGGAATCTTTGTAAAATAGCAAAGATCTGTCTGTCTATATATCACTGTATTTATAGGTGTAGATAGTGATTAAAAACTATTTTCACATTAAATTAAAATGAGTCATAGTTTATATAATATTTACTATGAGTGTATATTCTGTAAACTATTAGGAGGGATTTACTAATAACTCTGTTCATTCTCCATTAAAAAGCATCATGGAGTATAGGATAAAATTTCAGAACACCTACATTTTAGTAATGATTCTTGGCACTATAATTTTGGGGTTAATTATGGACTCTCTCTAAGCTTCAGCCTCTGCATCTATCACATAGAAATGGCAGTCCAAAAGTCTAGTTTAACATCTTTTGTGGTAATTAGTTAAAACAATAAAAATTAGTGAGTAATTAATTAAAAATAAGGTAGATTTAAAAAATTCCAGTTGGATATTTCAAAGTTCAACATACAATTTTGAATTAAATAATATTACAATGTTTTATAATACAATGGAAAATAATTCTAGATTGTATATCTGCTACCACCATTTAAAAAGCCAGCTGGCCTTAAACAAACATGTGAACTTCCATTTCCCTACCTCACAGTGTGGATAATACTACCTGCCTTCTCCAGACCTCCTGGACTATCGTGAAGGCCAGGAAAATTCATGTGAAAACAATTGTATGAACTAATGTGTTTATTATTAAAACATTATAAGACAATACCAAATTACTGAGTGAATAATACACAAATACATCAGGTGCCTTAGGGGCTCAGAGAAGTGAGCTGGGCAAGGAAAGCTCTGTAGAGGAGGGATTGAAAGCAAACAGGAATGTGCTACACTCAACCCCGCATTTCAACATTTTTTATTTGCATTCCTTTCATTTCAAAATCTAAAACAAATTAAGATAAACTTGAGGGTCAAGGAAAGGGCAGCGGTAGATAATAGTTCTGTTTAATGAAATATTACTGTGTCAACACAGAAATGCAGAGTAGTCAAATAAACTGTTAGTGTTTCATTGTATATTCTGTGAAGTCTGTTTCATAATCAGCAGAGACACCAAATTCATGATGTGTCAGAATCATCTCTATTTTATTTCAAAAGCTATTTAATATCAATAAAAACAAAAACAAAGGTATAATAAAATATAATAGCTTGATTTCCTTGTATTCTGTCCTTGTCCCTTAATTTCAATGCAAATTACATTTCAACTCTGGATATTCAGTTACCTTTGTTCTCCGAATATGCTATCACTACCTGAATTTGACAAACTTGCAATTTTTTGCGAGATAACTTTTTAAATACTTTCTCTTCATTTTGTGCCAAAAGTCCAAATTTCACAAAATGATTTATGATTTTAATAATTACTACTAATAAAACATTTTTAAGGAGGATGATTCCATTTGGATTATTAAAGTAATTTATTATAAAACGTAATTATCTTTTGAAAAGTGTTTCTTGTTTCCAAGATAACTCAATTGTTTATTCCTTTTCACAAATTTTCATAAGCTTTTTTCTTGTATGGAGATACTCTTTCAAAGTACTTTATTTTAGGTGAATATCAGTAAAGAGCCACCCTCAAAACAAGAATCACTTGGAAAGATTCCCCTAAGATTAGATAGACTTCCAACATTTTTCCAAATTGTTCTTTTCCCAGAAAATGTATGACTCCTTGTCTACATTTATTGAAATAATAAAATCTAAAAAAGTTGTTTACGATATCTGATTTCTAGAATTAAATAATAAAATGTCATTTAAAAAACTATCACACATTCTGAAATAAACTAAGAAGAAAAATAAGCAATCATAATTGTAACACAAAAATGCACATTGTTAACCTTTTGTGTGGCATTTTCTTCTGTTACTACCTGTATGATTTTCCTATTTTAATAAAGTTCTGTACTTGAGAGGAAAAGGTAATTGTTTTTGATGCACATTAGATATGTTTAAATTCTTAGTATTCACAACAATTTTTTACTTTTAACTATTTTAATCACACATAGATTATAAAAGGAAAATTATAAATATAAAATAACAAATACATTACTTTATAAGACATAATATTTGATCGCAAGAATTAAAATAATTTACGCAAAAGATGTTAAACTGTGAGCCTGGAGTCACTTTTTGTTTGTTTGTTTGTTTTTGTTTTTGAGAGGAGTCTCGCTCTGTCACCCAGGCTGGAGTGCAGTGGCGATCTCGGCTCACTGCAAGCTCCGCCTCCCGGGTTCACGCCGTTCTCCGACCTCAGCCTCCTGAGTAGCTGGGACTACAGGGTCCCGCCACCACGCCCGGCTAAGTTTTTTGTTTTTTTATTTGTTTGTTTGTTTGTTTTTTAGTAGAGACGGGGTTTCACCCTGTTAGCCAGGATGGTCTCTATCTCCTGACCTCGTGATCCGCCCACCTCCGCCTCCCTAAGTGCTGGGATTGAGCCACTGCGCCGGGCCTGGAGTTGTTCTTTAATAAAATAATTGTAGGCAATATTACTGCAAATTGTTTCACTGCATCTACATAAGGACAGGAACGATTAATTACAAACTGCTTCTGCTGAGACTTTGGTGGCTAAATCACAGTTTACTAATAACTGATCTTTTTGTTGAGTCGGTCTACAGACTTGTGGTATTCGTTCCATGTGTGACTGATTTTCACTGAACATATCAACAGTGAAAAACAAAACCATTAAAAAAATTAAGGTCATTGCATTTCCATAAGTGGAATAAGTTTCATATTTAACTGTATATTTTAATTTTATTTCATAACTACAATGATATTAAAATGTTCTTTGCATGTATTTTCTAACCAAAAAATGTACAATAAAAAAAGATAGATTTCTGCAATGAGGAAGATGCTTATGGGCCCCTGCAGACAGAAATCTGGAGAGTAGCAGTTAGTTATACAAATGCTTCTGATCTTCATCCTAATTCATTACAGATTTGATTTTAGATGCACTCTATATTTTTTCCTGCTCTATTTTATAAGCCTAACCTTTTGCGACCCAATGTAAGACTATATTTCTCCAATTTCCTGAAGTTACCTCCTCTATTAACCATTTTCAAAGCCTTCCTGAGCTCCCACTCAGGTCATTGGTTATAAGGAAAACATTAAATTTGAAGTTGTGTCTTATTGGAATGAAAGATTAAATTGGAATCATTTAACCTGATTGTCCTCATTGCTGGTTCATGCTTAAGTTAAATGTACATTCTCCACTAGAGCTGATCAGCCTCTGATAAACTATGTAAATTAGAAGACCTGGGTTTCTTTCTCAACTCTGTCCTTTACATGCAGCTTGGCCTTGGGAAAACAAGTCATAGTATTTACATATAATTATAGCTCTCTGACAGAGTTTTTGCCCAGTTACACTAAGAACATGTTTGGACATAGTAATATAAAGTGTTATTTCCACACTAGTTAACATAATCTCATGCACTGATAATTTACATTGAGTTAACTATGTCAAAATTTTGGAAACTCTGAAACATCTTTTAAGTTCATCTTATCTTCAAACATGACTCTTCATTTATCTCTTTTCTTCTCTGATAGCATACAATGTTTTTGATTTTACAAACGCTCTATACATACTTATCAACTACAGAGGTCCAGATGCTTTGCTAATTTTCAATATACTGATCGAAAGAGATGCATTTTCTAAAGCTAGGATTTATTCTTTTAGGTGAGGAGTGTGGGATAAATATCTTATGGAATATACCGCACTATCGGAGCACATCTTCAGAAAAAGAGATCCTAGGATCTTTTAACAAAATAGTCACAGTAGTATTAACCATACTTATCCTTAATTTTTCCTAGTCAGTCTGAACACATTTTCTTTTGTTTTGCATCCTCTAGTTTCTTGCTTTTTTATTTTTATTTTTATTTTTTGAGAGGGAGTCTCACTCTGTCGTTCAGGCGGGAGAGCACTGGCAGGACCGCTGCTCACTGCAACCTCCGCCTCCCAGGTTCAAGCGATTCTCCTGCCTCAGACTCCCGAATAGCTGGGATTACAGGGGTGAGCCACCACACCAACTAATTTTTGTTTTATTAGAGATGGGGTTTCACCATGTTGGCCAGGCTAGTCTCCAACTCCTGACCTCAAGTCATCTACACACCTTAGCCTCCCAAAGTACTGGGATTACAGGCGTGAGCCACCACGCTTGGCCAATTTCTTGCTTCTATTGCCTGGCGTTGAGATAATCTTATGTATGCACATTGTTATAAATAGCATTTCACATTATTTTCTTCTGAACTGAACACGCTAAACTCGTATAGAAAGCCCTGAAAAAAAATATTCAACTTCCTTAGTTTGTGCTCTCTACCATTCAGTTACCAGTCTGAAACAATTGTATTCATTTTTATTATCTAATTAAATACATTTGTATTATAGTTTTGGAGATTCAATATTTTTTCAGAATTAGTTTTGTTATAGTTTTATATTTATTTCTATACAGTTAATACATATTCTGTATTTAAAAAGGCGTAAGAAATCTAAACTGCTTTGTTTTCTGTAAATTTTATGGTACAACATACTCATTTTTTAAAGAAAAATAAATGGACCCCAGGGGACTCAGTGCTAAAAGTTAGAGACCAAAGGAGGAAACCACGGAGCCAGAGATTTTAGCCTATTTAGACAAAGCTTTGAGATACATTATTAGGATAAGGCAGAGTATTACTCTATGAGTTTATGATTAACTCAATTTATTTTATGTAAGGCCATGGGTACTGAGGACATATTTTGTGTCATGTAAGTAACAAATAGAATCAGTTAAACATTTGTGATGAGGAGCTTATATGTGAGGGAAGAAAAAAGTTCTGCAATGAAGATATTCCCCAAAAAAAGAAAATAAGTGAAGCTCTTTGAGTTAAACTATGTTTTATTCATCTTGGTGCAAAGTAGATCACATATGGTAGGTACTCAAAGTTTACAGAGAGAACAAAAACAAGAATGTTAAATGAATACTCTAGGTGATGAGGAATAAAATAAACTAATATTTGATAGCTGTTTATCTTTTGTAAAACACTTTTGAATAGATGATCCACACCCTTTTTATTACAAGGAATTGTGAACTCAGTTGAGTGACCATTAATTACTAAATCCCTTTCAAAAAAGAGAGTGCTAAAGCTCAAAAAATTTAAGCAAAAGTGCAAGATTAAAAGTTGTAAAACAGGTCTTGTTCCATTACCACAGCACCAAATTCTCCTTTTTAAAAATAACCTCAGGTGCCTCAGTAAAACACATACTAAGTAATTCAAACAAAAATGTGTTCAACATAAAACAGTGGTTGAAAATGTTATTTAGAAATACTTTTAGTTTCTGACAGTAAACTGCGTGGTACTTGAAAATCTTTTGTAAGAACTTAATTATATTATAATTTTTAAAATATAGTTGCTGTACATTAAATTTAATACAACTCACATACTATTAAGTGTTGTAAACTATGATTTATATGCATAAATGCAGTTACATTATCATTAGGCACATTACAATTAATCTCATGTCCTTGAATACAAATAAATTGGAAAAATTATTGAAATTTTATTAAGTTCAATTGTACATATTTTTGAATATTTACATACACTTTTAAACATATTTTACTAAATAAGTTTTATGGTAACTCATTAAAATATTTAGAAAATTTAGGCTTTCTAAGAAGAGGTTTTATGTTTATTTGAGAATGAATCCACTTTACATAATAAAGCCTTCGGTTCAGTTCCAATCTCATAGCACATAGGTTTAATAGTTTGAACTTTTTATTAAGTGGATCTTTTGGTCATAATTTATCACCATTCATTCATTCCATAATTCTTTGTTGAGAAAAGACTAGGTATAGGCAGTTATCTAGTTATTAATAATATAGTGGTGAAGGAAGGAGTCAACATCCATGCCATCATATAACTTATCTTGTAATGTGAAGAGGACATACCAGAAATACATAAAATAATAATATATAATATATCAGTTGGTAAGAGCTATGCAAATATTTAAGGACAGAGGAGAAAAAAGAAAGCAATGATGGTACTGAGGGTTATTTAAATTTGTAGAGTCAGGAAAGTCTTACTATTTTAGAAGCCATTTGGAACCATGTAGAGAAGACTAACAGACAGTGTAGTATGTAGTAGTGGAAGGAGAGGGGGATGGTGGTAGTATTCCAGGTACCTGCAAGTTCAGTGCCTTGAGTTTGCATTATGCTGGAGACAAGAAAGCAAGGATAACAGAGTAGGAGATGAAGCCAGAGACAGCATAGGAATAGATCACCTAGGACATCACAGGTGTGTTAGTGTCTGTGTTAGTGGCTGAGGAGGATTATTATACTGTCTTCCCTCATTTTTTTTTACAGGGTATAATGAAATGGTCAAGTTTATTCATTTATTTATTTATTCATTCATTTATTTTTGAGATTGAGTTTTGCTCTTGTTGCCCAAGCTGGAGTGCAATGGCATGATCTCAGCTCACTGCAACCTCCATCTCCTGGGTTCAAGCTATTCTCCTGCCTCAGCCTCCCAAGTAGCTTGGATTACAGGCATGTGCCACCATGCCTGGCTAATTTTTTGTATTTTTAGTAGAGACGAGGTTTCACCATATTAGCCAGTATGTTCTCGATCACCCGACCTCGGGTCATCCGCCCACCCCGGCCTCCCAAAGTGCTGGGGTTACAGGCGGGAGGCACCGTGCACTGGTAGAAATAACTTTTTTTTCTTTTTTCTTTTTTCTTTTTTTGTTTTTTAGCTGGAGTCTTACTCTATTGCCAAGGCTGGAGTGCAGTGGCTAGATCTTGGCTCACTGTCTCCTGGGTTGGGTTCAAGTGATTTCCCTGCCTCAGGCTCCCGAGTAGCTGGGATTACAGATGCACACCACCACAACCAGCTCAAATTTAACATGAATAGTGAAAATGTGGATAAACATGGTACCTATTTAGTGCTGCTGAAAGTGCAAATGGCTCAATCACTTTGGAAGGCAATGTAATGCTACACTTTGAAGTTGAACATTTATATATAAGTCACCAATTCTGTTAATAGTTATACTCCACAAAGAAACTTAAAAATGCGTGTTAGAATACATGCACACACCATTTCTTATCAGCACTGTTTACAGTTGCAAAAATCTGAAAAAACCTAAAATATTTATTGATAAGGAAATCCATTATAATGTATGGATTATTATGTATAAGTGAAAATGTATTAGCTAGATGTCAATGCAGCAATATACATAGATTTCAGACTCAGTGGACAGTAAAATCAGCAAGTTCCAGGAGATTCCACAGGGTATGGCAGTATTTTTGTAAGTATCTATACAAATAAAAATAGTTTATTTGATAACCAAATATGTAACCAAGCTAAACCAAAAAAAAAGTAAACAAAATGATAAACACCTTTAAATTTTCCTCCATTTTATGAATTGGAAAAATTGTCAATACTATTGCATGTATCTATGTAGTTTTCTCACATCTTGTTCTGTTAATTGTGTGTTGTTCATCATTTTGTTTATATGTATTATGTATCAAACATTTTGTAAGACTTAATTAACATATAAATATTTGCTTTGAAATATTAGTAGAAAAATATTAACTGATGAAAATAATTTTAGTACAATAAAAAAGAGAAGCATGCCATTGGTATATAAAAAATTGATCAGGAAAATGCACATTTGTGATCTGAAAAATACTTTAATGCCAAAATGCATGAAAGGCACTGAATAGTTTGAGCAGAGTAATATGGTCAGACTTTCATTTCAAGGTATTGCGGGATTGCTATGTAAAAAATAGAACACAGGTAGATAGAGATTGATGCAGGGAAACTAATTAGGGGACTATTTCAGATGAGGGATGATTGTAGCTGGAGTAGACATAGCAGTGGATATGGTGAGAAATGTTTCCATTCTGGACATTTTTCATAGCTATATATATGAATGTCAACATTAAAAGAAAAGAGATATCAAGGTTATGGACCTTGAAATTGGAGTAGAATGGAGTCGTCATTTAATGAAAGGGAGAAGACAGGTTTAGGGGATGGAACAAAAGAGTGTGGTTTTGAACATTTTAGACTTGTGATGTCTATTACACATAGAAGAAAAGATGAGAGATCAGTGTCTAAGTTCAAGGGAGGTATTAAAGCTCCAGCTACAAATGTGGATGTCATCAGTATTTGATATTTACAGTCAAGAAACTAGAGTTGAAATGACTTAGAGGTTAAGCCTTGACAACCAAAGGAGCCTGAACTCATGAGGCCAGAGAGTGAATACAATGAGGGAAGGCAGTCCTGATGTCCAATAAGGATAGTATTTGAGAAAGAGTAAATGACAAGTTGTGTTAATTGTGGCAGATATTATATAGGAGAAAGTTGAGAACTGATACTGGATCTGGTCTGATAAATGGCATTGATTAGAGTGACAATGGAGGCCCACATACTATGCCTAAGTATTCACAAGTTATTAATCAAAGCAGTCAATTCTTAAATGATCTCTTCATTTCCAGGTTTACAAGGATATCTTCATAATAATAAAATACAAAAATATGTAAGCTTATTTTGTCAAATTATTGAAGATAAGCCACAACATTATACAGAAAAAAGGAAAAGTAAAGGGAAAAACTGACATGTGGTGTCACTAAGAAACCATACAACTTTCTGCAAGAAGCTACTGTATTTATTCTGAGAGGAGGGATTTGGGAAGCTAACTTGCCTTTTCTACTACTTAACTATTGTGTTCAAATCCACTATTCAGTTCAGATTATCCGAGTCAGTCATCGATGGCAGCAGATTCAAAAGCCACAGACTTTCAGGGCATCTGGATGTTGGCGCATGTCTTTCTGAGAATAGAACACAGGAGATGTGGAGAAGTATTCTCCAAGGCCTGAATAATATTCAGTATGTGAATGAATGTTTTAGGTCACAATGTGCCATACTAACGATCATACATGCCAAGTTATGGAGGCATCTATGTGTTCTTAAATAACATTTTTTTTCCTGTGAGTAGAGATGGTAAGGTTTATGACTTGTGTATGCCTCCAGATACAAGTAAATATGATTATTCCTAAACCTCATCATCTCTGCTTCAAGGTTGGCATGGTGGAAGTCGGAAATGAGTATTGGAGCCTTTGATTCCTTATGATTCCCTTTGTTGCACTCTCTCATCTCACTGATTTGGATCAGGAAACACGTGGAACTCAGAGGTTGTGGGCTTGAACAGCTCCAAATGCCATAGCTGAAGCTGGATGCTTTTTTATCGTTGTCTATTAAAGGATGTAAACATTGAAAACAAATCAGGACTTGGAAGTTAGTTACTTCCTTCCTTCTTTACTTCATGACACCTTGAATTTCCTAGAACTAAACAGATAATCTGGCATCATTTTTATGCATTTTTGATATTCAGAATTGAATCAAGACCTACTTTCTAAGGACTGAGATGGCAAAATGGAATATTTTGTTTAAGGTTATTACTCAGATACTTACATTTTTTGTGACAAGTGAAAAAAATTGAATTAGAATGAGGTGATTTGAGGAGAAAAATAATTTCTTTGCTAAATAGAATTCAATGTAAGTGCCAATTAGAATTTAGATATTTTCAGATACTTATTTTTTCATGCATGTGAAGTTGAATATTATGCTGAATATGAGAGTCAAGAAAATATTTTATAAAATAAGTTTAATCATTTTTAGTTTGGTTGCATAAAAATATGTTATCAGAAGCTATGAAAAAGTGATTTTTGGATGGAGAAGGATTTCCAAGGCATTAAGCAATTTGCCTTTGCTTGTCAGCAACATGGAAGCGAGAAATATTTTATCTCATTTGGGTCAGTAGTTCTTGTCCGGTTCATTAGTTTTCATTCAAGTTCATCTACTTGCCATGGTTAATACAATAATGCTTTAATGAGTGTGTATAAATAAGCTGAGGCTGAATTTGGCCTATAAATTTCTAGGATGTAATTGCCTCTAGAATATACGTACAGAGTTGTCTTTCTTCTAATTATTTTCAATTAGTATAGAATATAAGCCAAACTAGCACTTTTTACATACAAATGTGTGCTTGTATGTGTGTGTATGTGGGTGGGGGGTGGTCACTGCATTATTCAGAACTCTGGAAATTGGTTAATTAGAGTTTAAGTACTTGATGGTTTAATGAGCCCAAAATCTAGCTATTATAAAATTAGAGAACTTTCAAACAGATTTGATAAAATATCAACTTCCTTCCAAAATTTTTTAACTTCTTCACCTCAACACAGGTATAAATAGCTTCTTTATTCCATGGAACCTTTACTAACTTTTCTATTTTAACATACATCATGTTGACTATAATTTTAATGTCATTGTCACAAAGAAAACATGGGCTTCTTGGGGGCAGGAACAATAAAGCATTAACTGATGCAGTACAGAACTGCAATGGATAAAGCCAAGTAAGCTTAGCAAATATTTATTGACTCTTATTATGATCTTCTTCCTCTTACTGCTTCCTTGTAAATAGTTTTCCTCCTTTTTCTTTGTCCCTCCTCCCAATATTTAGTACTAAAGCTTATAGTCTTATACATATTTATCATATCTGCCAGAGTTCATCTCTTTTCATAGCTATAGCTGCTACCTCCAAAGCATACAGCCATGTATTTAGCCTGTCCTCTCAGCTGCATCCTGTCTCATATTAAGCTTGTCACGGAAAGATGGCATATCTGTCTGATACATTTCCCCTGTTTTCTTCACTGCTTTTGCTTCCTAAAATCTGGCCTACTGGTACAACCATCTTTTAATTTGCTTTCTTCACTTCAGTACCTTTTCCTTCAGTCTATCTTTATTGTTTGTTTATTTGGAGATTATAGAACTAATTTTATTAACATAAAAACTGACAGCATGCATAGTATGAAGTTTATAATAAAACAAGGTTTTCACAGAAACCTAGCAAATGACTAAAAAGATTTCATGATGTAGTACTAAATTCAGGTCTAGACAATGTCAACAGCTGGTTGTTCTCATGATTCAAGACAGAGTATTTTAGGTATCAGTTAATTCTTAGAATATTTTAAAAAAATGTTTTTCTGTTCGGGGTGTGTGTGTGTGTGTGTGTGTGTGTGTGTGTTTTAAAGTGAACTGGTAACCCAGTATGAAAATTTAAACTTCTCTTAAGGACAGAACTTTTGAAATTATTCAATCTTTGAGTAGATTTAATGAAAATTGTGCTATTTGTGGTTGATCCCTTCCACCAGTGGTTTCAGAGTTTGAAACTCGAAAAACAGAGATGCTTCAAGAATTCTAACAGTGTGGGTCTTTTCCTTTTCCTACCCTTCCATCTACTATGCCACCTTCTTCCCCTCCCCAAATACCTCAGCCAGTGCATTCTATGAACAAGCTGATACTTATAACTTCATAATTAAAAAAACCAATGGTATTCTTGTCTAATTTCAATAATTAACACCTCTGAGACCGAATGATATGCCTGTTTATACTCTCCAATAAAAGACTTTCCTCCTCAGTCAGTTACCATCTTCAAAATGGCAGCTTTGGTAACTTACGAAATGGTCTTTGTGGAGGAGAGCATTTAGCTCAGACAGGGAATACCTTCGCTTATAGATTTCAGACAGCATCTAAACAGTCTATTATAGTCCTCATTTATGGTGTCAATGGCATTTTTTTAAAAGGTAAAATATTGTGCATATAGAAGCAAGTAGTTACTGTTCTTTCCATTGTTTTACCATTTCCCGAATAAGGCCCCAAATTTTAACCCAAAAGATGCTGTCCATCTCCCTTCCTCCCTCCACATCCCTCCCACTCCCAAAAATACACCAGTAATAGCCCCAAACTACACACATGCTATGCTGAGGGGTAGAAATACCACACTGGCCTTTCCTCATATAAGAATATGTCAACCTGTGAGCACTTGACATTGGCTTCCTTGGCAGAAGCCAGGTCAGCCTCATCAGAGACTTTCTATTTCATCAGAAACACGGGCTCTCTCTCCACTGGACTAGGTAGCTCCAATAATCCTCCGTGACTCAAAACCCAGGGCAAAGCCTCTTGGCTTTTCTGACTTACTTTTTCTTAGGTTTGACCTCCTCTCCTTTACCTTCATAATCAGAAACAGCTTTGTGCTTGCGGCCCTTTGACTCATCTGTCTCATGCTGTTTTCTCTGACTGCAGAAACTCAGCAATGAGGTTCGCATCTTGAGAGGTGACAAGGTGCTAGCAGCCCTCGCTCTCAGTGCCTTCTCGGACTTGGCATCCACTCTGGCAGCACTCGAGGAGCCCTTCAGCCCGCCAGGGCACTGTTGGAGCCCCTCTCTGGGCTGGCCAAGGCTGGAGCCGCCTTCTTCTGCTTGTGGGGAGGTGTGGAGGAAGAGGTGCAGGCGGGAACTGGGGCTGTGCGTGGCACTCACGGGCCAGCGCGAGTTCCACTGGGCACCGGCGTGGGCTCCGCTGGCACACACAGAGCAGCTGCCCGACCAGGGCAGTGAGGGACTTAGTACCTGCAGACCTGCCATGTCCGAGCCCCCTCCCCACACCCCTCAGCAGTGGGCTCCCACGTGACCTGAGCCTCCTGGATGAGCCTGTGCCACCCCCTGCTCTGTGGCACAGGGTCCCATCAACTGCCCAAAGGCTGAGGAGCGCAGGCACCTCTTGGGACTGGCAGGCCTGGTGCAGGATCCACTAGGTGAAGCCAGCTGGGCTCCTGAGTCTAGTGGGGACTTAGAGAACTTTTATGTCTAGCTAGAGGATTGTAAATGCACCAATCAGTACTCTGTATCTAGCTAACTTAGTGGGTACTTGGAGAACTTTTCTGTGTAGCTAGAGGATTGTAAATACACCAGTCAGCACTCTGTGTCTAGCTCAGGGATTATAAATGCACCAATCAGCACCCTGTCAAAATGGTCCAATCAGCTCTCTGTAAAAAGGACCAATCAGCTCTCTGTGAAATGGACCAATCAGCAGGATGTGGGTGGGTCCAGATAAGGGAATAAAAGCAGGCTGCCTGAGCCAGCCAGTGGCAACCTGCTGGGGTCCCCTTCCACGGTGTGGAAGCTTTATTCTTTCTCTTTTTACAATAAATGTTGCTGCTCAGGCTTTGGGTCCATACTGCCCTTAAAAGCTGTAACGCTCACCACAAAGGTCTGCAGCTTCACTCCTGAAACCAGTAAGACCATAAACTCACCAGTAAAAATGAACAACTCCAGACGCGCTGCCTTTTAAGAGCTGTAACACTCGCTGCAAAGGTCTTCAGCTTCACTCCTGACAGCGAGACCAGGAACTCAGCAGAAGGAAGAAGCTCCAAACACATCTGAACGTCTGAAGGAATAAATTCTGGACACACTGTCTTTAAGAACTGTAACACTCATGGTGAGGGTGTGCGGCTTTATTTTTGAAGTCATTGAGACCAAGAATTCCACCAATTCCAGACACAATCTGGTTCCCACTCTGTGTGTCAGTCCTCATCTGAGAAACCCGTCCTCATCTGAGAAACCCTTCCACTTTAGGGGCTATTCCATTTTACCCTTCACCACACAATGGTGGAGAACTACTTCTGCCACACACACTTCTTCCTCATTGGGCGCCTCTACCACATTTTTTTCTTGTTTAAATTTTTCCACATGGTGCCTACCAGCTTTTTGGTGACGCTAAAAGGGTAATGCTGCTCAGAGCGGCACCTGAGAGCCAGAGAAGAATTGGTGCCATGCTGCTGGCTTAGCGTGGGTCACTGGGGCCTGGTCCCCAGGAAAGCAACAAGCCTGATGGTTGCTATGGAGCCTTTCACTGAGGCGGTGAACCGCACGCCCTGGACAACAGCTGTCTCCTCTTCTGAGCCCCTTTAATCTATCTTGTATCCTAACACAAACATTTTTATCTAAAACAGATAATACTTCTACTCTTTCATAGCACCATAGGGTGACTATTGTCAATGATAATTGTATATTTTAAAATAACTTAAGGAATATAACTGGATTATTTGTACCTCAAAGGATAAATGCTTGTGGGAATGGATACCCCGTTCACCATGATGTGCTTATTTCACATTGCATGCCTGTAACACAACATCTCATGTACCCCATGTATATATTTCTCATGTACCCCATGTAAATATATATACCCACTATGTACCCATAAAAGTAAAGTGTTCAAAAGAAAAAATTATAAAGTACATATTAATTTATATCACTCTTATGCTTCAAAAAATCTCCCACATATAGCTCTCTAATATCCACTATGAAACTTAAGCCACATTCCGTGACCCATTTTTCAAAACTTTCCACATGCTGTAATTCACTATTCTCTAAATATTGCCATGGGATTATTTAGCTTCATGTATTTTATTATGATTCATTTTCTATATCAAAAAATTCTTTCATCTATTAGTCATTTTTAAACAGCTAGCTTAAATATGAAGACTTTTCTGCAGTTGGATTTAATCTTATGATTTTGGAAATCACATTTTATTTGAACTTCACATCATACCTTGAAAATAATCATTTATGTAAATATTTATCTTTGTTACTATATTGTAATCTTCCAAAAGATAAGACAGTGCACAGCTTAGTGGAACATTCATCCGGTATGAGTGATGGTAATGTTCTCCAGCTACATCTGTGTCTGCTGACTGAATCTCTCTTTCTCTATCGTATTGAAAAGGACCAGGAAGACTTCTATCTCTGAGCTCTCTAGACTTATGACATTAAAAAGCATGGACCTAGCTTATAGTTCTATGATTTTACCATTTCTTGATAAGCAGTCAGAGACAGTAATGCAATTGACAAAATACATGTTACTAACAGAGTAACATTTAGTTGCATTTCACATCATCTTATTTCTTTTTGTTTGTTTGTTTGGTGGTGGTGTGTTACTTATCTTTGTAGACTTAAACAGAAAACTCATGCAATATAGCAAACATGTTCCTACCTCTTATTCTCTCCTGACAGATACTACCAATAATACCCAACGGAGTTCTGTAAACACAATATAATCTGACTAGATAATTGGGTTTTTGTTTTTTGTTTTTTATCCCTTTGATTCTTGTCAATATATTACACTTAAAAAGGGACATTTCAAGTTCCTTAAGTGACATATAAATTCAGTAAAAGTTGTGACACAATTAAATATACTAGATGCTTAGATGAATATATTTTTATCATTTATACAATATTTTAAATTATCTGCTTTTTCAAAACAATTGTGCTATTAACTTTTTCTTTCTTTTCACTCAGATTTCATCAACACATTGGAAAATACAGCACATTTACAAATACATTGTGATAAATAAAAATACGTATAATGTGGCTGGAAACTTGATTTTTAGTTTTTAATTTTATGGGTACATTGTAGGTATAAATATTTGTGGGGTACATGAGATATTTTGATACAGGCATACAACGCATAGTAATCACATCAGGATAAATAATCTTCATACCCCATTGTATATCAAAATATAACCTCAAGCATTTATCCTTTGTGTTACAAACAATACAACTATTTAGTTATTTTGAAATGTACAATAAATTATTAACTATAGTCACCTTATAGTGAAATGTACAATAAATTATTATTAACTGTAGTCGTCTTATTGTGCTATCAAATACTAGGTTTTATTCATTCTATCAAACTATTAATATATTTTTCTACCTATTAATTATCTCCACTTCACCCTCTCCCCAACTATCCTTCCCAGCTTCTGATAACTATTATTCTACTCTCTATCTCCGTAAGTTCAATGGTTTTAATTTTTAGCTCCTATCAATAAGAGAACACATGTAAAGTTTGCTTTCTGTGTCTGGCTTATTTCACTTAACAATATGACCTCTAATTCCATCCATGTTTTGCAAGTAACAGGGTCTCATATTTTTTATGACTAAATAGTACTCTATTGTGTATATGTACTACTTTTTTTTTTTAAACCATTCATCTGTTGATTGACACCTAGAATGCTTTCAAAGCTTTTCTTTTTTGAATACTGCTGCAATAAACATGGGACTGCAGCTATCTCTTCATTGTACTGATTCACTTCTTTTTGGGTATATACCGAGCATTGGATTGCTGGATCATATAGCAGTTCTATTTTCTTTTTTTTTTATTCCAGGAACCTCCAAACTGTTCTCTATAGTGATTGTATCAATTTACATTCCCACCAACAGTATATTATGTTTCCTTTTTCTCCATATTCTTGCCAGAATTCATTATTGCCTGCCTTTTGGATGAAAGCCATTTTAACTAGGGTGAGATTATATCTCACTGCAGTTTTAATTTGCATTTATCTGATAATCAGTGAAGTTTAGCACCCTTTATATATCTGTTTGCAATTTCTATGTCTTATTTTAAGAAATCTCTATTCAGATCTTTTGCCCATTTTTTAAACACATTGTTCAATTTTTTTCCATAGAGTTGTTTGAGCTTCTCTTTTTCACAGTAAACGTGTATTTTAGTTATGAATTCCTTGTCAGAATGATAGTTTGAAAATATTTTCTCTTATTCTGTGAGTTGTCTTTTCACTTTGTTGATTGTTTCTTTTTCAGTGTGGAAGCTTTTTAACTTGCTTTGATCTCATTTGTTCATTTTTGATTTGGTTGCCTGTCTTTTGCTTTTTGCCAGTTCTTGCAGGGCATTCCTCAAGAAATCTTTGCCCAGAACCATGTCCTGGAGAGTTTCCCCAATATCTTTTTTTAGTCATTTTATAACTTGAGGTCTTAGATTTAAGTCTTCAATCCATTTTGATTTGATTGTTTTTTACATGGTGGAATATAACATTTTAGTTTCATTCTTTTGCATATGAATATCCAGTTTTTCTCACACCATTTAATGAACAGACTGTTCTTTCTTCAATGTATGTTCTTGGTATCTTTGTAAAAGATGAGTTTGTTTCAGATGTGTGTATTTGTTTCTGGGTTCTTTATTCTGTTCCATGAGTATATGTGTCAGTTTTTATGCTAGTATCATTCATTTGTTTGTTACAGCTCTGTAGTATATCTTGAAGTTATACTGTAAATGTGATTCCTTCAATTTTGTTTTTTTCCTCAGAAGAGCTTTCACAATTCAATGTCTATTATTGCTCCATATACATTTCATATTATTTTTTCTATTTTTGTGAAGACTGTCATTGGTAGTTTGATAGGAATTGCATTAAACCTGTAGATTGCTTTGGATACTAAGGACATTTTTAACAATATTGATTCTTTCAATCCATGCTCTTTTTTTTTTTTTTTTTTTACATTTTTGGATTTCTCTTTAGTTCATGTTTTATATTTTTCTGTTAACTTCTTTGGTTCAGTTTTCAGTTGATTCATACACATTTTATTTTATATTTAGTTATTGTAAATTAGGTTATTTTCTTGTTTTTGATTTCACATTGTTCACTGTTGGCATAAAGAAATGCTATTGACTTTTGTATGTTGATCTTGTATCCTGCAACTTGACAAAATTTGTATCATTTCTAATTGTTTTTTTGTGAACTCATTAGATTTTTTAAAATATAAGATCATGTCATCACAAACAAGGATAATTTAACGTCCTCCTTTCCAATTTAAATGCCCTTTATTTCTTTTGTTTAATTGCTCTGGTTTGGACCTCTATTACTATGTTTAATAACAGTGGTTTGAGTGGGCATCCTTGTTTTGTTCCCGATCTTAGAGGAAAGGCTTTCAGTTTTCCCCATTCTGTATCATACTAGTTATGTGGCTTTCATTGTGTTAAGGTATTTTCCTTCTAGGCCCAGTTTTTTTAGGGTTTTTATCATGAAAGGATGTTGAATTTTTTCAAATACTTTTTCAGCATTAATTAAAATTACCTTAGGGTTTTTACTTTCATTTTATTGGTATGAGGTATCATATTGATTGATTTTCGTATATTGAACCATCCTTGGATCCCTGGGAATAATCTCACTTGTTCATGATGGGATTGTCTTGTAGGTGACCTGCACTTTCTGTATAGTTGTCTTTAAGTTTTTTTTCCTTTTGCGTTTATCTTAGAGATATAATGGCTGTGGGTCTAGGGATGGTCATCTTGCATGGTATCTCACAGTGGTTCTCTGAATTTCTTGAGTTTGAATGTTGTCCTTTCCTGTGAGGGGAAAATTTTCTTGGACAATATCCTCAAATATGTTTTCCAAGTTGCTTGCTCTCCCTTCTTCTCTGCAGTAATGCCAGTGAGTTGTACATTTTGTTTCTTTCTATAATTCCTTTATTTTCGAAAGCTTTGTTCATTCTTCTTTCTACTTTTTTTTTTTTTTTTTTTTTTTGGCTGACTGAGTTGATTTGGAGAACTGTTCTTTGGTCTAAGATCATTTTCTCCCCTTGATCTAGTTTCATGTTAATTCTCGATTCTTCTATACAATTCTTGTAGTCAGTTTTTCAGCTGTATCAGATCCAGTTGATAGTTTCTTAAAATGGCTATTTTGTCTTTCAGCTCTCTTACCACTTTACTGGATTCTTTAGATTTCTTGGATTAGGTTTCAACTTTCTCCTGAATCTCAGTTATCTTTGCTGCCTTCCAGATTTGGAATTATATGTTTGTCTTGGAGTCATTGCAGCCTGGTTAAGAAACATTCCTGGTAAGCTAGTGCAGTCATTGGGAAGAAGACACTCTGGATTTTTGAGTTGTCAGAGTTATTGCATTCGTTCTTTGCCATCTGTGTGAGCTGATTTCCCTTTTAAGTTTCTGTCCTTTGATGTGGCTTTTTGTTTTTTATATTATTTGATGCCCTTTAAGGATTTAACTGTGGTATAAGTTGGGTGCAGTCAATGGGCTCCATTACTGGATGATTTTAGGGAGTAAAGACTCAACTCAGCACTCCTGGGCTGTGTGTTCTCAGCCTGGCAGTGGATCCAGGCCCAGCTTGGTTCTCTGTACCCTCTGGGTTAAGCAACTGCTGCACTGGAGGGTTTGAGGTGTTCCTGGTCACTGGCAACAACACTCAGATGGTGGGTGCCAGCAAAAGCACTTTGTTGAAACAGTGGAAGCAGGGTACACTCTCATATGTGCATGTGCCAATGGGGGTGGGGCAGTGGAAGCAAGATCCATGCAAGCATGTGTTCCAGCAAAGCAGAGGGTGAGCGGTAGGCAAGTGCATTCCAGCAAAGAAGAGGTGCTTTTGGTGTCTCGTCTGAGAATTTTTCGTAATTCTTAAATCTCAAAGACTTTTCAGAATATTTTTTTCCTAAATATTCTGTTCTTTCCATTTTATATTTAAGCATTCTAATTTGAGTTAACTTTTGTATAACATATGAGGTTTTGGTTGAGGCTATTATTTTGACAACAGATAAGCTGTGATATAAAATTTCATCAAAATAATTACACATATAGTGTATGAATAGAGCATTCTATGTAAAATATCATTAAGTAAAATGTAGAATTTGTTAAATAATAAGCAGAATTCACAATGGTATATTTATTTTGCAAATAAATTTACTAATTAATTTGTTTTTTAACTTACTCTTTTCACAGAAAGATCTCATACAACTTGATTTGAAGTACTACACTGAATTGTTGGTTATAAAAATTGGAAATCTTCAAAAAGATTTGTAAGCAATATGTTTTCTCATGAAAGTTAAATTTATTTTGTTACTAAGATGCTGTTTTTCTCCTTTTTCAGACTTTTGTCCAAAATATATTTTATATTTTTGTTTATTATAATTCTGAAAGAAAATATAAATTTAGAAAAGGGAAATTAAAACTTGCTTTTTATATATAAAGATATTTTAATAATATTAACCAGTTACAACCAAGTAATTACTTTTATGGTTGCAATTTTTCAAGTGACACTGTCTGCTCCTAATGGTGAAACATTCTTGTAAATAAGAAGAATATTAACAAAAATGTACATAGGGTATACTTTATATAAATCCCATTAGTATTGTTTCAAAATTTAAAACTTTTGGATGTGAACTAGTTAAGACAATTTTGTTACATGTTCATGTCGACTCCTCCTCATTTTGCTATTAAACGTTTTATTACTTGAATACTACCTAATAACATTTTCAGAGATATAGGCATTTATCAGTGTTTGATTATTTCCCAGTACTCAATTATGTACATTTATTTTTTATTAAAAATATAAATGAAATGTTATAAGAAGAATAAAGAATACTTCATGATTTTAAAATTCCTGAGAATGTCTCAGAATTCTAATTTCTCATTACGAAGTCCTAGCAAATAATAGCTGTTGGGATTTGAAAAGGGTACATTTTTAGTTAAAGGATTCAATTAAAATTGGACACATTATATTGCAATTTTTTTTTATAAAGTAATGATTCATGTATTTTTTTAAAATGTAAGTTTATATCTGGTGCTGGGAAAACAGGCTAGCCATGTGTAGAAAGCTGACACTGGATCCCTTCCTTACACCTTATACAAAAATTAATTCAAGATGGATTAGAGACTTAAATGTTAGACCTAAAACCATAAAAACTCTAGAAGAAAACCTAGGCAATACCATTCGGGACATAGGCATGGGCAACGACTTCATGTCTAAAACACCAAAAGCAATGGCAACAAAAGCCAAAATTGACAAGTGGGATCTAATTAAACTAAAGAGCTTCTGCACAGCAAAAGAAACTACCATCAGAGTGAATACACAACCTATAGAATGGAAGAAAATTTTTGCAATCTACTCATCTGACAAAGGGCTAATAACCAGAACCTACAAAGAACTCAAACAAATTTACAAGAAAAAACGAACAACTCTATCAAAATGTGGGCAAAGGATATGAACAGACACTTCTCAAAAGAAGATATTTATGTAGCCAGCAGGCATGTGAAAAAATGCTCATCATCATTCGCCATCAGAGAAATGCAAATCAAAACCACAGTGAGATACCATCTCACACCAGTTAGAATGGTGATCATTAAAAAGTCAGGAAACAACAGTTGCTGGAGAAGATGTGGAGAAATAGGAACACTTTTACACTGTTGGTGGGACTATAAACTAGTTCAATCATTATGGAAGACAGTGTGGCGATTCCTCAAGGATCTAGAACTAGAAATACTATTTGACCCAGCCATTCCATTACTGCGTATATACCCAAAGGATTATAAATCATGCTGCTATAAAGACACATGCACACATATGTTTATTATGGCACTATTCACAATAAAAAAGACCTAGAACCAACCCAAATGTCCATCAATGACAGACTGTATTAAGAAAATGTGGCACATATACACCATGGAATGCTATGCAGCCATAAAAAAGGATGAATTCATGTCCTTTGTAGGGACATGAATGCTGCTGGAAACCATCATTCTCAGCACACTATCACAAGAAAAGAAAACCAAACACCACATGTTCTCACTCATAGGTGGGAACTGAACAATGAGAACACCTGGACACAGGAAGGGGAACATCACACACTGGGGCCTGTCATGGGGTTGGGGATAGCTGGGAGGGATAGCATTAGGAGATATACCTAATGTAAATGAAGAGTTAAAGGGTACAGCACACCAACATGGCACATGTATACATATGTAACAAAACTGCACGTTGTGCACATGTACCCTAGAACTTAAAGTATAATCAAAAAAAAAAAAAAAAGAAAGAAAGAAAGAAAGAGAGAAGACAACAGCCAGTCTACAAAAGCTACATACTGTACAATTCCTATAAATATAATATAAATTATAATGAGTATATAGGAATTCCTACTGTATAATTCCTATAAGTTACATGACATTTTAGAAAAAGCAAAAGTTTAGAGTCAGTAAAAAGGTCAGTTATTGCCAGATAGGACTAAGGGAAGGTTGGATAGGTGGAGATAGATTTTTAAGGGCTGTAAATCTATTCTATATCATACTCTGATGATGAATACATGAGTACACATTTGTCGAAATCCATGGTGTATAAAACACAAACAGAGAGCCCTAATATAAATTATGGACTTCAGTTAATAATAATGTTTAAATACTGGCTCATCAGTTGTATCAAATACATAACAACAATAAATCATATTAAAAAATTAGGGAAACTATGGGTTGGAAGAAGTGAGTTATGTAGTAACTCTCAGTACTTTCTGCTCAATTGTTCTGTAAATTTAAAACTTATTTTATTACAATGTGATCAGAATGTTGTTTGCAATGTTTCTATTCACCTACGTTATCTTTGTGACCTAATATAAGTTCACTGTTCCAGATGTTTTGCACTCATATGAGAAGCTGTATTTTTCATTATCAGGGCATAAATTTTGACATATATAATCATAACCGTTACACCATTTTTTTGTTATGTCTTTTCATGTCTATTTAGTCTGCCTCATAGCAACAGTGATGTGTTAAAGTTTTCTGTTTTTAATATGGTTATTGCTAGTTTTCATGAATCTCCTTCAGTTTTGTTTTATAAAAGTAGCTAGTATGTTATTTGGGGCGGATATATTCATAATTGTTCTATCTTTATTTTAATTCATATGTTTAAGTTTTATCTTATAGTCTCAGGAAAACAAGAAAGACTTGCAAGATAGTTTAAAATTTAGCCTCAGAGGTCACTTTGGTCATACCCTTTGTTCAAGACGGCCACAAATACACCTACATTCAATGAGCTGGGCACAGATATCACCACTTGAAGGAGGGATTTTTAATATCATATTGTAAGTAAAGCACTTGAGGGAGATTATGTGGTGGGTATAATCGTTGGAAAATTCTATCTCCCATGGATGGCTATTTACCTGTGATAATGAATAAAACAAAGATTATGGTGGATGAGAAAACACTAGAAGCATTACCCTTAAAAGCAAGAACATCCATTATCTTCACACTGCTATTCAACAAGGTGCTAGAGGTATTAGCCAATAATTTTGCCAATTATTAGGCAAAATAAATCAATTGGAGACATCATTATAAAGGTGAAATAAAATAAAATATAAACGCTAAATAAAATAAAAGATACAACTAATATCTCTAACAGCTAGAGAACTCTTTAAAATTGAGACAGTAAGGACCAAAATCCAATACTAAAATGGAAGATATATGTATATTATATATTGTAATATATAAATAATAAAACATATTACATAAATATACTATATCTCTAGAGATATATTACTCATAAACATAGAAAGAAATGTCCAAGCTTTTTTACTTATTTAAAAAAAGAGATACATTCTACTGTCTGCTTAAAATGCATCAATCCAACCCCAAAGATAGGAAAAAGCTGTAAGGTCTATAAAATCATAACTTTTCTTGAACGTGTGATAAAGCTGAGAACTGAGATTCCATAGTCATCAAGTAGCTTGAAATCTAAAAAAGACAGGTGCCTCCAAAGAGAAAAGGGACACAAAACACTCACTTATCTTGGTAAGAACCCAGGGATAGGGATTTTGTGACCATCAAGGAGTAAGATTTCTGCTAAAATTTTCAGTAAATTGCTAAAGACTGGATGTAGGCTAGTAAGAGTTCTTAGAGGCCTGGAAAACCAGGGACACAAGGGGGAGTTCATATTTACTCTTACGTTCTTCTTGATAAGTTTCCCTCCAAATCCTCACTAAAACGATTGAAGGCAGGGCAGGTGACCCCAAAACATGCAGGTCATGGAGTGTGTTGCAACTGCTTCTGTGAAAAGGGCATAAAAGTCCACCAAGATTATTTTATTCCTTTACAGAAGTTGGGTGAGGGAAACAAAACACAAGAAATAAAACCAAAAACACATAAAAGCCTTCTTTTCTTGAAGAAAGAGCAAGAAAACATCCAGGGCCACATCACTGGAAATTCTCCACCATTACTAGGAGGAGCAGGATCACTACCAGATCCTTAGCCCTGAGATCAAGAGACATAGCGCCTACCTATAACACTAAAATAAGACAACAGGAAATGCCCTCCATCTCACCACTCATTTTGCACCACTTTGACACTCTGGTCCCTAGTTAGGCACAAAACAGTGCTAGAGGAATTTGGAGCCAGTTTTGCACTAAGGATCATCATAGTAAAAACAAAATCCATGAACTAGCTCAACTCTTGATTAGACTGGCTTAACCTCTATCAAATATTCACCTGAATCCAAGCAGAAAAAATGATTATTTCTAAGCAAATATATATATATATATATATATATATATATATATATATATATATATGCCTCTGTCTTGATTGTTCTACACATGACGTCCAGCTTTCAACAATCACCCCCAAAAAGGCAAACAAAAAAGTGGGACACACACACACACACACATAGGTATAGATATACATACACACAGTATAGAAACAAAGAAATCAACAGAACAACTCAGAGATGACCCAGATCATTGAACTATCAAAGAGTGGCTGTAAAAAACTAAGATTAATATGTTTAACATTTTTAAATGCAAAGGTGGACAGCATACATGAACACGCGAGGAATCTCAGCAGGGAAATGGAAACCATAAAAGTCTAAAAATAACACCATTTATAATCTACCTATCAGATATGTGAAACATTTAATACATGAAACCTAAAATAACAATATATTCTCTCAGTACATCTGTGATGATATTGGCATTCATACATTTGTGGTGAAGAGGTGCACTCATAGAACTAATATGGAAGGGAATTTGCATATCTAACAAAACTCCCAACTGATCCAGCAATTTCCACTTCTAGGAATTTACCCTGGGAATGAATTTCAATAAGATAAAAATGCACACGGTCAAGTGTAGCTTTTGCAGCACTGTTTGTAATCGCAAAACTGGGAAACAATATATGTTCATATGTGAGGAGGGTGAATAGACTATAATCTATTACTTAATAGTAGTCAACTATGTAAAAATAATAAATACTTCTATGAACTGATATCTGATTTTCAGTGTATTTCTTGATAATTATGCTGTGACAAAAAGCAAGTTAAGAAAGATTGTGAACTGACACAATGGAAATAAGCAGCAGCAAGATGACATTACATGAAACAAATAAGAATGTTTATCTATGGGGGTGGATGAGTGTATGGCACAAGCATGGAGGCATGGAAATATGGTAAATAAATTAGGGGTTACATTTCTTTCAGAACACTTACTTTTTAAACAGTGGTGATTTTTAGATCTAGGTTAATATTTTATATACTTGCCAAATAAGTCAATTATAATAAACAAATAAATAAGAGTGAAATTTTAAGTACAGGTAAAAACAATTACTTATTTTTAAAAATAAGATGGTCTTGGCTGGGCGCGGGAGCTCATGCCTGTATTCCTAGCACTTTGGGAGGCAGAGGTGAGCGGATCACTACGTCAGGAGATCGAGATCATCCTGGCCAAAATGATGAAACCCAACCTCTACTAAAAATATAAAAATTAGCTGGGTGTGGTGGCGCGCGCCTGTAATCTGAGCTACTCCGGAGGCTGAGGCAAGAGAATCACTTGAACCTAGAAGGCGGAGATTATAGTGAACCGACATCACGCCACTGTACTCCAGGCTGGGCGACAGAGCAACACTCCGTCTCAGAAAAAAAAAAAAAAAAAAAGATGCTTTCTCTCTTTTCTTATGTCAATCTCTCTCTGTTCTTCTCTCTTTCTCAAAACTTTGTTTGTAACAGTAGCACAATATGGACAGTTTCTGTATAATCTTTATCTTTTAAATTTTCTGATCAGCTGTGGGGAAATATTGTACACAAGTAGAATAAGCACTAAATTTTGATTTGGAAGCTTTAAGCTCAGAACTAAGAAAGTCGTAACATTCATGATCTTCAGAGTCTATATGTATATACAGATAATACTAATTCTTATTTCTGGAAAACATGATTGAAAAGTTTGTAAAATAATACATTTAAAAAATAATACTTAGCTGGGGGCGGTGGCTCATTCCTGTAATCCCAGCACTTTTGGAGGCCGAGGCGGGCGGATAACGAGGTCAGGAGATAGAGACCATCCTGGTTAACACGGTAAAATCCCGTCTCTACTAAAAATACAAAACAAAATTAGCAGGGTGCGGTGGCGGGCACCTGTAGTACCAGCTACTGGGCAAGCTGAGGCAGGAGAATGGCAGAACCCGAGAGGCGGAGCTTGCAGTGAGTCGATCGCGACCCTGAACTCCAGCCTGGGCGACAGAGCGAGACTCCGTCTCAAAAAAAAAAAAAAAAAAAAAAAAAAAAAAAAAATCCTTGAGGGAATAAGGTTATGAATAATCAACTAAATTTGTTTGCTGGCTGTCTTTGCCAGAATTATTGAATAATTTCTTATTTAATCAGGCTTATTAATTCAGAGAACTAAAATCAAACAACAAAGGATTAATTGTTGATTTTTAATTTTTCTCAATAATTCTATTTAGCTAATTTTAGGCTAATTGGCTCAGTAGTCTTGAACAAGTTTCTCAAAGAACATGAACCATAAGTGGCTTTGGAGTCTTAGATTCCTGATTTTAGTCCGGTGTTAAATTCCTACCTATGCTGTATTCTTATCATGTAGCATAGTAAATTTTTCTTAACTTTCTTAGACTTCTTGATTTCTTAAGCAGTCTTAAATTAATTTAGCTTCATGTAATACGAGATTTTCAAAATAAGAGTGCCTACTTAGCAGGGTAACATAACAGTGATTGATTAACAGTAGGCACGCAGCGAATTTTCACAATTTATTATTAGATAAACTAAGACATAGATTATTATTTTAAATTGATTTAAATCAATAAATTTAAAAGCAGAAAAATGTAGGTCTGTTGAATATAAAAACAAGATTTCCAAAAGAAATGTAAAATAAATCAACCTACTATATTATATCAAGAAAAACAGGGGAGAAAAAACAAATTCGTAAACAGGAAATAATAATGGAGAAATAACTAGCCAGAGAGCTATTTCAAAGAATCAGGAATGCTTTGCACATAGTTCTGAAAACCTGTATTTAATGTGTGTTTTTTTAACGATAAATGCACATGCCAATAATTGATTTTATTAACATGGAAATCTAAGCAGAAAATTACCATAAGAGAAATAGATAAAGCTGTCAAAATACAACACTTCATTTTTTTTAGAAAGAAAGCACTTGAACAAACAGTTTCATATGATAATAATACAATGCATTTAAGTAAGGGCTAATTGTAATGTCCTTTTCACTGTTTCTGAGAAAAAAGAAAAATTGCAAATTATTTCTATAAAGTTAATCTGGCTTATTTTCTGTGTTTTTTTTTTTAATCTTTAGAAAGTTTTATTGAAGTTTTTTTCATTGTTGCTTCCTATATTTTAAATATGGATACTTAAATCCTTTATAACAATTATTTCTCATTTCTTAATACAATTGTATTAGGTAATACATTTTCCTCCCCACTTCTTTGGCTATATCTTTTAAAAAATATATTTATACATAATAATTGTATACATTTCTGGGATACATGTAATATTTTGATACATGCATATGAAGTATAAGGATCAAATCAGGGTATTTAGAATATTCATCATCTCAAACTTTTTTTCTGTGTGTGTTTTGGAAAAATTTCAGACCTTCTCTCCCACCTATTTTGAAATACACAACGAATTATTGAACACAAAACTTATTTTTTCTATTTAACTGTGTATTTGTACCCATTAACCAATCCCTCTACTCTTCCCCTCCCCCTCGCAATCTCTGCTGAAGATTATTGTACTTTCTACCTCCTTGAGATCCACTTTTTAAGTTCTCACATATGAATAAGAACATGTGAAACATAATAACTTCCAGTTTCATCCATGCTGCTGTAAATAACAGAATTTCATTCTATTTTAAAATTGAATGATGTTCTATTATGTGTATTTATAGAAGATTTTCTTTATCCGTGGACCCACTGCTAGAAACTTAGGTTGATTCTATATCTTGGCTATTGTGAGTAGTGCTGCAAGAAATACGGGGATACAGGTAACTGTTTGAGATATTAATTTCCTTTCCTTTGGATAAATAGCCAGTAGTTGGATTGCTGGATTGTATGGTAGTTTTAATTTCTATATTTTGAGAAAACGCCATAATGTTTTCCACAATAGTCTCTCCAATAGTGTATAAGAGTTCCCTTTCTTCTGCATCCTCACTATTATTTACTTTTCACCTTTTTCACAATAGCCATTCTCACTAGGGTAAAATGATAACTCACTGTGGTTTTGATTTGCATTTTCCTGATGGTTACCAATGTTGATTTTTTAATAAACCTACTAGTCATTTGTATTTCTTCTATTAAGAAATATCTACTTAAATTCTTTGTCCATTTTATTGGGATTATTCATTTTGTTTTGTTGTTTTTGTTTTTATTGTTGAGTTGTTTGAGACATTTGTGTATTTTAGATATTATTTCATCATTGGATGAATAGTTTGCAAATGTTTTATTCCATTCTGCAGGTTGTCCTTCTTTCTGATGAATATTTTCTTTGCTATGCAGAAGCTTTGTAGTTTAATCTAGCTGCATTTGCATTTGTCTATTGTTGTTTTTGCGGCCTGTGCTTTTGATGTCTTAACCATAAAATCGTTGCCTAGACGAATGTCCTGAAATGTTGCCACTATTTCCCCCTGGCAGTTACAGTTTTGGGTCTTACATTTATCTTTTTATTCCTAACAAGTAACATCTTGCTTTTGGTGATTTTGGGGGCCTGTCTTCTTTAAATAGGAGTTAATCGGTTTTGTGTCTATTTTTTTGAATAGTTTGAAATTTGAAAGAGTGACTATACATGTATTGCAATGTAAACCTTATTGTGATTCATTTAAAAATTATATGGATTGCTAATTTAATATAGCTTATTCTGTGGCATGCTAATTTTAAGATTATGCTATTGCCATATAGAAGATACTGAGATTTCTGGCATTTAATAGCAATTTTTTGAAACACTGTATACATGATTTAATTTATTGTGATGAAGTATGCATGTATCTCCTTGTCTTTATATTGAAGATATTGTCATGGAAACTTGGAATTCATTTTTATTAAAATCATATACTAATATCCATATGCTTCCATTAGATATTTAATTTTAAAAGAGAAATTATTTCAATTCAGTTTCAAAACGTTAATGGATAGTTTGAAACTCTGCAATATTTGGGGAGGTGAAGACCAAAATATGGCTATGTTTAATAATATAGGCAATTCATGAATGCACATCCCTTTGTATAAGTTCTGTATGTAGACATATATCACAAATCTCTGGATTTTTCATTTCTTATACAACTATTTTAATGAAACAAAACTGAAATACCATGCAAAAAATTTAGCCTATGCAAAAAATATAACAATGTTTAAAAGCAAGAGATAAAAACAGATTTATTAGCTGAAAGGCAGGCTGGCTCAATGTGATCTGATTCCTTTGACAGTTTCTTTTAAGAAAAAAGAAACAATCCCAGTACTGGGTAACTACTGAAAGGAAACAGAATTGTATGAAAAAGACACATGCACATGTATATTTGTGACAGAACAATTCACAATTGAAAAGATGTGGAACCAACTTAAGTGCGCATCAACCAACAAGTGGTTAAAGAAAATGTGGGATATAAACACTGTTGAATACTACTCAGCCATAGAAAGGAATGAAATAATGTATTTTGCAGCAGCTTGGATGGAACTGGAGGCCATTATTCTACGTGAAACAACTCAGTAATTGAAAACCAAATATTACATGTTCTCACTTAAAAGTAGGAAGTTAGCTATGAATATACAAAGGCATAAGAATTACATAATGGACTTCGTGGGTGAAGGATAAACGACTACATACCGGGTACAGTGTACACAGCTTAGATGACAGGTGCACTAAAATCTCAGAAATTACCACTAAAGAACTTACCCATATAACTCCAAACCACCTGTACTACAAAAACAATTGAAATAAAAACAAAAATTTAAAAAAGAAGCATCCATTTGTATTTGGTTGACCTAAATAATTTAGGTGAGAAGAGGGGTCTAATAGTAACAAAACTTTAGACTAGGCTTAGATAAAGCAGAGTAGAAGACAATTATTTTTCCTGGTAAAATTAAAATCATGATACCAAGAACTTGGACAAATGTTACATTTTTAGATTTTACTTTAGTTTTAAATTGGTATCATGGGGAAAAACAATATTGGTGAAACAAAAGTCTGCTTTGTAAGTGTGAGGAAGCACACTTTGATGAGCTTACATAGATTTTATTAGATAAAATGATAATCGAAAGCTTATAGAACTGAGAAGACTTGAAAGAAAGAATAAGAAAAGATATTACATACATAAGCAGCAGTGTGTTCCAGAGTGCACACACAAATGAAGTTGGATAAGCAATACGATTTCATCAAAGAACAGTAGCTACTCTTTGATTAATTCTATCAAATTATGCTACTTTATAATACATTGTGATAAGTTCAGTTTGATAATATTTACATCCCAATAGAGATGCTTTTAATAATTTATTCTTTCTTTGTGATAAAATATAATTCAAAATGTTAAGCTAGTAGAAGAAAACTGACTTGTGAACATGGGCTATGGAAATCTTTACTCTTCTCGTTGTGGCTACCTATTTTACATTTTGACTTCTGTTTCATCTTTATAAGAGACTTCAAAGCTTTTGTGTATATCAGAGACAGATTTTAATTTGAATATTTGACACTGTCATGATGCAGGCTAGGCACAGTAACTCATGCCTATAATCCTAGCACTTTGAGATACTGAGACAGGAAGATTGCTTGAGTTCAGGAGTTTGAGACAAGCCTGGGCAAATAGTCAGACTTTGTCTGTTTAAAAAAAAAAAAAAAAAAAAGTGTGATCCTGGAGAAATATCTCTGACTCTCAATTTTCTCATTAGTAAAATTTAGATTAAAAATCAATCCAGTGGGATATGGATATTAGAAATAATATTAGGCAAATTTTGGTGGCTTGCTTTATCTCTCTTTTTTGCAGATTATTTCCATTCTGTCCATATTATTTTTCTGAAAATTGATTATACTCAAAAGATACCACTCAAAAATAAAAAAAAAGCTCAACATTTGGTATCTTCCCTTCAATATATTCACAATGTATATTATAGTCAATTTCACATAGTGTCATTTATTTTTCAAGGTTATTGGTGAGAATTACACCTTTCTAACCAATGCATCTATTGTATGTAATGAATTAACTTCTTTCCATGCACCTAGAATGGTATGTAATTGCCTCATAAGAACTGAATAAAGGAATCTTTTGATCATTTTTAAATGTTTGATTAGAAGGGAAACATCAGTGAAGACCGACATTGGAATGTGTATTTATTTTGCTAATTTTAGCATTTTCCTAAATTCCTGTAAGATGCATCTAGAGTCATCACTGGGCTAGAAATAATCTCTCTGAACTCTGCTATAAGTGTGTGATTTCAATTTAACTGCTCAGATAGGTGAGGCAGAATGTGTAATTTTCAACAAAATAATTAGATTTCTTACTTTAGAGAAAACAAAAATAGTTTGAAATGCATATCTTACAAAAATGCTTCCAAATTTTCTTCAGTTTGATCCTGTGTATTCCATGAAACTCACAGTGAAATATTATAATATTTCTGTAGTTCAAAATAGTTAAAATTCATTTTCTAGGAAATTCGTTATGTAAATTATGGTATTTTCCAACAATACAATACTATTTAAAATTTGAAAAATGAGACAGATCTGCAAGTACTGATGTGGAACAATTTTCATGATGTACTAAAGAAAAGGTAGAAATGAATATTTTGAATTGTTACATCCTGTAATCAAATAAGCAGAACAGAAACTGGTAACTTGTGATTGTGAGCCTGGGGAACACATTTAGAAATGGATATCTTTTTATCATAACACTTTTTGGCTATATGATTTTTTTTTTTACTATGTGTATCTGTAAATTCCTAAAAATCAAATAGATAGTAAGAAATTAAACATGAAAAATAGTATTTATTTGTGTGAATCCTCAATCTAAAGCATAATAGTTTAATTCCTTTTTTATTAAATAGATTTATAGTCTAGCAATTCCACTTCTAAGCATAGATACAAAGGAAATAAAATCAATATGTCCAGAAGATATCTGCTCTCCCATTTTCATTACAATGTTATTCATAATACAAAACTTTTAGTTTTGTATCTTGTGAACAATGAACACAAGTTTTGTATTCCATGAACAATGGAATACTATTCAGCTTTAAAAATAAGGAAATCCTGTCATTTGAGACAGCATAACGAACCTGGAGAACATTAGGCTAGGCGAAATTAGCCAGTCATAGTAAATCAAATACTGCATAATCTTGCTTATTTTTGAATTGAACTTATAAAAGCAGAGAGAAGGATGGTAGTTGCTGGAGCTGTAAGAAGTGGGGAAGTGGTGAGATGTTGGTTAAAGAGTACAAATTTTCAGTTAGACAAGAGGAGTAAGTTCTGGAGATCTACTGTACAGTATGGTGACTTTAATGATGTATATACAAAATTGCTATAAGAGTGTATTTTACATGATCTCACTACAAAAAAAAAGTATGTGAGTTGATAAATATGTTAATTAACTTCATTTAATCATTTCATGATGTATATGTATTTTAAGACATGTTGTACACCACAAATATATACAATTTTCATTTGTCAATTATAACTTTATAAAATGGGACTAAAATAAAAATGAAAAATGCAGACACATATAAAAGATGTTTCTAAGACGCCAAAAATAAATTAAATTTTTTACATAGTTTACTACTGCTTTTAGACTATGGTCAAAATTCTGGATAAAATTTAGCACATACGGAAAGAAAGTTATATTTACTCGTTAAGACATCTATGTCATTTAAATTTTTCTCTACTTATAAAATAGTAAGAATAAAGCATGCCAAATAATTAAAAAGGAAAATGACCTTCAATAGCAATTCAACAAGCTACAAACAGAAATACCTAATATAAATGACGAGTTGATGGGTGCAGCAAACCAACATGGCACATGTGTACATATGTAATAAACCTGCATGTTGAGCACATGTACCGTAGGACTTAAAGTGTAATAAAACAAACAGAAAAAAAAAAAGTAAATAAGACAATAACAATCCATGATTCTACCATTGAAGGAAACCATATTTTGATACATTTCTTTCTAGTCATTTTCTGAGCATATTTCTACATTATTAAAATCATACTGTATGTAAAAAAAATTAAAGATAACTTTTCATGATATTTAAGCATAGAAATAATGTATTCTTTAAAAATAAGTTATTATTATAGTGTCATAATCTGTGAATTATAAGTTCAATGAAAAATATTCGTGAGTAATTACCGAAGTCCTTAACTTTTAATCACATAATTTTCCAGTTGGGACACCCTACTGTCACCACCAGTAGCATAGCAGGTATTTATCATTAAGTAGGTTTAATTAAATTAACAGCAACCAGCAAACTTTTATTTAATGCATTGAACAATTTTTGAATACTAAATTACACATGGTTTGTGAAAATTAACTTCTAGAAATGAATTTTAAGCCAAGAAAAATAAGTTTTAAAGTTTCACTATAAACTTCAATGAGCAAAAGACCCATTAGATCACTATCACTTTAACTCTAAAATTTAATCTTTAAAAACAAAATCAAAATTACTTCAGCATCACAAATTATACTAATAGCAAAGCTATAAATTCCCTAAAAGAGATAATGTTTTAAAAAACCATTCTGCTAGCTCTAATACAAGTGTCCCTGTTTACTTAAGAAGCAACATTACGCTGGGTACAGTGGTTCACGCCTGTATTCCCCGCACTTTGGGAGGCCAAGGTGGGCGGATCATGAGGTCAAGAGTTCGAGGCCAGCCTGGCCAAAATGGTAAAATCTCATCTCTACTAAAAATACAAAAATTAGCCGGGCATGGTGGCACGTGCCTGTAATAGCTACTCAGGAGGCTGAGGCAGGAGAATCGCTTGAACCCAGGAGGCAGAGGTTTACAGTGAGCCGAGATCACGCCACTGCACTCCAGCCTGGGCGACAAAGTGAGAGACTCCATCTCAACAAAAAAACAAACAAACAAAAAGAAGCAACATTATAAAAGGAACTTTATTTCTACAAAATCATTTTCCTATCACACTTAGAATTTTAGTCATACAATTCATTCTAGTTTTGTAAATGCACCATTTGGCATTTATTTTATTCCAAAGTGCTATTACATGATTTAGTATTTTTAACTTACCAATTCCTGACTTTTTGTCCTTTTACAACCTATTTTCTACCTTTTAGTATTACTTTCTGTTTTTGATTCCTTCCCTCCCTATCACCACCTATAGGACATATCATCTTTCATTCTAGGTCTCTAGAAAATGTCCTCACGTGACTTCTTTCTGTCTGGTCCCTAACTCCACTATGATCACCTGACCTTGACATAGTCTTTGTTTATTAATATAATAAACACAATCTGTATTGTACTCTTCATTTATAATTTGCTTTCTCTAGCAAACTTTCCTGAGAACAAAACTACCCAACTTGCCACACTTTTCTCTGACCCGCTATAGTGCGATATATATCAAAATTGCTTTGTGGGATAAGTCAGTCACCTACTTTTACAGGTATAACACTTCCTCAACTAAACAGAAACACTTTGGAGAAAATAATATAATCTTTATTTTATCTCTAGAAATGCAAATAAAACAGTAAAAGTCCTTCAATCACATAAACCCATAAAATTTCCAGGTGAATTAAAATGAAATAATTCTTCAGCCAAAACTTTGTCAGGTGATAGGGAAAACCAACAACAGCAACAAGCTCTACTGGTTCAGTTCCAGTTTCTGAGGTCACGTCCATGACTATCACTTTTTTCTTGTGTTTAGAAATTGCTGCATCCTGGCTTCATTTTTCTCCATTCCCTCAGTTTGATCTTTCTACAGCTACAGACATTGTAACTGAGGTACCTGCATCTTCATCTTACTATTTCTTGAATATATGCTTGTTTTTACTTCTTGTGATAAATTCCAGTAATAATGACTGGCTTTCCCTTAACTCTGTAGCACGAGACATCTGTGGAAACTCAGATGGGTCCTCACTGGATTCAAGCAGTGAGAGAGGCCAAGCATGGTGGCTCACTCTTATAACCCCAGGAGGAGTTGTAATCCCACCTCGCTCCTATAATCCCAGCGGGAGTTTAGAAGAGATGAAGTCTCCTTATGTTGCCCAGGCTGGTCTCTAACTCAGCCTCCTGAGGCTGGAGAATCGCTTGAGCCAAGAGTTAGAGACCAGTCTGGGCCACATAGCAAGACCCCATCTCTACTAAACAGGACAAACAAACAGACAAACACAGACCAAAAAAACAGTTGGGCATAGTGGAATATGCCTGTAGTTGCAGGTACTTGAGAAATTGAGGCAGAAGAGTCACTTGAGCCCAGACATTTGAGGAAGCAGTGAGTTATGATTAAGCAACAGAATGAGACTCTCTAACAGAAACCAATAGAAAGGAGATGAAGGATAGATTGAGGAGAAAGAGAACAGAGCTTAAATGGAGTCTAAAATTGTGCTTGAAATTGTGTCAATTTCAATAGAAAAAAAAAATGAAGCTGATTTGTTTTGTATTTTCTCTACGTGTATATATGTGTTCGTGTGTATGTGTGATTTCTTAATTGATATTTTTCAAAATGAACTCACAGTTGCGACTGTCTCAAATTCTTAAATGTTTTATAATGTTTGTCCACTGCCTTTAAAAAGGAACAAAAATTTGGTGTGTTTAATATTCTCAGTTCACACTTCACTTCATTGACAAATTTGCCAACCTTGCTATACTTTGTTGTGATTATTAATATTGATTTTAATGTTTTATGTCCATGTGGAGAAGTAACTTGTTTCTTTTACTGACTATAAATGGTTTGTTTCCTTATTTCTGGATGGTTAAAAATAAACTTTTATTAAAATTCAATCATAAGCAAGTGGCTTAGTTTACATTATTCTGGAATCATTTTATCCGGAATATATGGGCCCTTTGAAATTATCTCCAAAATTTTAAAAATTATATTTTAATGCACTTTCCAATTTGCTGGTTTCTTTCACAGGAATAAATGTTTTCCATATTTTGGAAGGTCTTTATTCTATTATGTATCTATTATTGTCTTCCTAAATGCTTTAAACTTTTTCTCTTTTTTCACACACTATAATCTTCTCAACCTTTTCTTCTATTTCAGTAAGTTCAATGTTCCTTTTCTGATTTTCAATTAACTTTTTAGTATCTTTAATAATGCTTTATTTGTCTTCATTTTATTTTCTTAACTTAGTAGTGTGTGTCTTTATGTTTTCTTGTTATATTTTCAGCTTCTCTTTGTGTCATAGCTGTATTGAACTCATCTTTTTATTAATTTATATTTTCAAGTTTTTTCACATTTTCTTCTGTTTCTTGACCTATATGTTGTACCAGCCAGGTTCTTCTTCTTTTTAATAATTAATTTTCTTCTTTTTAAAATTAATTTTATAAATAATTATAAAAACATATAAAATTTTATATTTTATGTATAAAATATGTAATTGCATAAAAATTATAATTAATTTTATAATTTATAATTAATTTAATAAATTAATTAACGATGAATACATAAGTAAACCAATGGAATAAATAGATATGATGGGAATTAGGAAAAATAGCTAACTGGCAAGGTATATGTGTCTTGGAAATCAGGTCAGGAGAATGAAGACTGATTTCAAGAACATTGTACTCGCTTATTTATTTCTTTGGTTATCACTTTTTAAGGGTGACTAACTTTACATCATGTCTTATAAAGCTACTTTAACAAAATTGGCATCTCCTCATAAACTGAATATGTAGACACTGAATTGACATGCTCTGAGACAGAACTCATCAGGTCATTGGAACAATGACTAGATAGAGTACATATAACAAGTATTTCAGGTGTGCTCTTAATCTGTATGACTTTTATTGCATAAACTGAAGGAATTGGCAGAAACTACATTTTGCAGCTGTTCTGTTACATTCCTTTCAGGAGTTGGAGTAGATGAAGTAAATGAATGTCTAATACATACCTTGCCCTGACAGAACTATTTTATATAGTACTCTGAACAAAATCCCTTTCATAATATTAACATATATTGAAAAATCCCTCTCACAATGAAAAAGCAAATCCATTATCTTATTTCAACATAACTTATAAAGTAACTATTTAAGTAATGGATATTTTCATTTGAAGATTTTTTAATAAAACATACTTTATTTTTTAAGAGAAGTTTCAGGTTCATGAACAAATTGAAAGGGATGTACAAAGATCTCCTTTATTCCCTCTTCTCCCGATATATGCACGACTTCTCCTATTATAAACATGTCCCATCACAGCGGTACATTTGCTGCAACTGATGAACCTACATCGACACATCATTATCACTCAAAGTCCATAGTTTACATGAGTTTATTCTTGGTGTTGTAAATTCTGTGGATTTGGACAAATGTATAATGCCATGAATCTACCAGTATATCATATAGAGTAATTTCGCTGCCCAAAACATGCATTCTGCTCTCTGCTCTATTTATATATACCTTTTTTTTACCCTAATTCCTGACAACTACTGATCTTTTTATTGTCTCCATGGTTTTGCCTTTTTAAGAATGTCATATAGTTGGAATTAAACAGTATGTAGCTTTTTCAAAGTGGCTTTTTCACTGAACATAATAAGTTTTCTTCATATCTTTTCATGGTTTGATAGTTCATTAATTTTTAGCACTGAATGACATTCCACTGTCTAGATGTCATAAAATATCTTATCCATTTCCACACTGAAGGACATCTTAGTTGCTTCCAAGTTTTTCTGAGTATGAATAAAGCTGCTATGATCATTTCTGTGCAGATTTTTGCGTGGACACAAATTTTTGTTTTCAATTTCTTGGATCAATATAAGTACTGCAACTCCTGTATCATATGATAAGAGTACGTTTAGTTTTGTAAGAAACCGCCAAACTGTATTCCAATGTAGCTATACTGTTTTACATTCCCACCACCAATGAATGAGAATTTCTGTTACTCCAAATGCTCATCAGCATTTAGTGTTGTCATTGTTCTGAATGTTGGCCATCCTAAATAAGTGTCTGGTGGTAACTTATTGTTGTTTTAATTTGTATTTTCCTGATTATATATGATGTGGATTATCTTTTAATATGGTATTGGCCATCTATATATCTTCTTTGGTTAGGTGTTGTTAAGGTCTTTGTCCTATTTTTCAATCAAGTTGTTGTTTTATTTTTGTTGAGTTTTAATAAGTTCTTAGTATATTTTAGATACAGGCATTTTTTTTAAAAAATGAACATTATTTACAGGTTATGTTAAACCCTATATTGCCTTCTATAGGATAATGACCACTATTTTGTTGGTGTCTGGCCATACAGATAAAATAAACTAAAGCAACTGTCAAAGTGGTCAAATTATTAGCTCACTCATTTTAAAAGTTTAAGTGCTAAAAACATATGAAACCTAAATAAATGCAAGCTTACATGTAAAATAAAACAAATAGTGTTGAATTCTATGATATTAAGAACACATAAAACCACATGTCATAGAATCAATAATAGCAAGTGCAGAATATACAGAAACAAGATTGTTTATTTGCATTCTGCATTAAAATTAAATTGATAATGGGCTGAAAAATGTAACTAAAACATGCTACGACTCCCAGTGCTTGTGTCACAGATTTATCCGTAGGTTTCATATATTCTGTTTTTGTATTAAGAACTTTGCTCTTTTAATTATCACTGTCAGAACATTAATTGAGAAATGCATCTTATATAACAACAGGAGCCACTAAAAGATTTCTTAAAAATATAATCACATTAAAAAAAAAATGACAGCACTTGTCTGTATAAAAAATTTATCTTTCTACCAATATTTAACTAGAATTGGCTCTCTTGTCCCTTTTATTATAATAGATATTTGAAGTCTACAGGCCTCATCCTTGCTGACAATGAGAAATTATCTAACTCTAAGGTAGCATTTTTTACTTTATGTATCCAGTAGCATTCGAGTCCTAAATTGTGCCAATTAGAATGTGTCTGCATAAGAACTTGATTCAGTTAAATGTATATCAGTAGTCTGAGTGCCTAAAATAATATTTCTAGGTATTTCTCCCAGGCAAATAAAAATGTACATTCACACAAAGACAGGTGCACATTGTTTTATGTAAGATTTATATAAAGTAGCTTAAAAACTGGAAATAATCCAAAAAGCTCACCAAAAAGATGAATGAATCAACATATTGTGAGAAAGTCATGTGGGAATTTAAATTAGTTCATTCACTGTAGAAAGCAGTATGGAAATGTCTTAAAAAACTTAAAATAAAACTACAGTCTGACTCAGTCTTTTCACTCCTGGATATATATCCAAACAAAATAAAGTTGTTCTAAAACATACAAATGCATTCATATGTTCATCACAGCACTATTCACAATAGCAAAAATGTGAAATCAATCTAGATGCCCATCAAAAGTAGACTGGAAAAAGGTAATGTGGTATATATATGACACAGAATAGTACACACCCATAAAAAAGAACAACATCATGTTATTTTCAGCAGCATGGATACAACTAGATATTTATCCTAAGCAAATTAATGCAGAAATAGAAAATCAAATATCAAATGTTATTTGTAAGGAAAAAGTAAACACTAGTTAAACATAGACATAAAAATAGGAAAAATAGATACCAGGAACTACTAGAGGGTAGAAGGCAGGAGATGTGTATGCATTGAAAAACCACCTATCGGTATTATGCCCACTGGATGATAGGATCATATGTCAAACCTCAGCAACCAAACTAAACCTGTATCCTCTCAATTTAAAAGTCAAAAAAAAAAAAAAAAAGAGAGAGAGAGAGAGAGAGAAAGAAAGCAAGATACTAACTTATTACAGCTATATAACAAGAAAATTTTACAATTTTACTTGTTAATTTAATACTTTCAACTTTCATTTTTTGTGGGGTATATCCCCAGTAATGGGATTGCAGGGTGGAATGAAAGTTCTGTTTTAAATTCTTTAAGAAAATCACTGCTTTCCACAGTAGCTGAACTAATTTATATTCCAACCAACTATGCAACTGTTTTCTTTCTCTGCAGCCTTACCAGCATCTATTGCTTCAGACTTTTTAATATTAGCCATTCTTACTGGTATGAGATACTATATTACTGTGGCTTAGATTTGCATTTCTCTGATGATTAGTGATGATAAGCATTTTTTTCATGTTTGTTGGTCACTTGTGTCTCTTCTTTTGAAAAGTGATTATTCATTTTCTTTGCCCATTGACAATTTTAATACTACATGTAGTGTTCACATATGCAGAAACCCTCATTTCCCCAATGGTGCACATGCACACATGGTACCCCCTTCCCCACTGGTGTGCAGTCTGCTGCTCCATCACTGCCCCATTGGTATGCACTCACCCATGGCAACACCCACTGGCCAACTGGTGTGCACTACTCATGGCCTCCCTGCTGCCCCACTGGTGTGCACTCACCTATAGACTTCCCAATGCAGCATACTCTCTCTCAGCTCCCCATCACCATGCTGCAGTGCTTTTTCTGGCATTCCCCATTGGAATGTTGTCTGCAGACCAGTAACACCTTGGCTCCTCCAGCACAGTAGATGCTTCACCTCACAGGCCAGAGAACAAAACCACAGGACTGGTTTTAGTCCCTTAGGGCCAGAGCACACAGCCCAAGAGTGCTGCTCTGAGTGTTAACCCCCTAAAAGCATCCAGAAATGAAGCCAACTGATTAAACCCAACTCAAACCACAGTCAAATCCTCAAGGGCATTAAAGAATATAAAAGCAAAAAACCCAATCCAAAAGACAGCAACTTCAAAGATTAAAGGAACATTAGCCCACACAGATGAAAAAAGAACCAGAGCAAGAATTCTGGCAACTCTAAAAGTCAGAATGTCTTCTTACCTACAAGCGACTATGCTAGCTCCCCAACAATGTCTCCCAGATTGAAATGGCTGAAAATGTTGAAACCCAATCCAAAGAAATCAATAAAATGATGCAAGACTTTAAAGATGACATATCCATCTTAAGAAAGAATTAAACTGAACTTCCGGAAATGAAAAATTCACTACAGGAATCTCATAATGCAATTGAAAGCATTAATAGCAGAACAAAACCAAGCTGGCATGACTCTCAGAGCTCAAAGACCACTCCTTTCTATCAGCATAGGCAGACAAAAATAAAGAAAAAACATTTTAAAACGTGGGTGAAATCACTGAGAAACATGGGATTGCGGAAAGAGACCAAATCTATAACTCAATGGCATTCCTGAAAAAGATTGAGAAATAGCAAGCAACTTGGAAAACATATTTGAGAATATTGCCCATGAAAATTACCCCTACCTAGCTAGGGAGGTTGACATGCAAATTTAGGAAATTCAGACAACCCCTGTGAAATACTATACAATATTATCATTCCCAACACACATAGTCATCAGATTCTCTAAGGTCAATGTGAAACAAAAAAAGAAATCTTAAAGGCTGCTAGGGACAAAGGGCAGGCCACCTACAAAGGGAAGCCCATCAGGCTAATAATGGAGCTTTCAACAGAAACTCTACAAGTCAGAGTAGGTTGGGGGCCTATATACAGCATCCTTAAAGAAAGAAATTCCAGCCAATAGTTTCATGTCTAGTTAAATTGAAGCCTCATAAATGAAAAAAAAATATATAAACAACTTTTCAGATGACCAAATGCTAACGAAATTTGTTACCACAAGATCTACTTTAAAATAAATCCTTTAGGGACTGCTAAATATGGAAACAGAAGACTGATACCTGCTACCACAAAAACACAAACGTGTACATAGCCCACTAAAACTATAAAACAACTATATTGTAAAGTCTACATAACCACCAGATAACAACACAATGACAGGTTCAAATTCTCACATATCAATATTGACCTTGAATGTAAGTGGGCTAAATGTTCCACATAAAGGCGGAGACTGACATGTTGGATAAAATAGTAAGACCCAACTTGAGGCTGTCTTCAAGAGACCCATATCATGTGCAATGACATCCATATGCTCAAAGTAAAAGGATGGAGAAATGTCTATCAGGTAAGTGGAAAACAAAAAAGAGCAAGGGTTGCTATTCTTATTTTGGATAAAAGCATACTTTAAACCAAGAATGATAAAAAAGAACAATGAAGAACATTACATAATGATAAGAGGTTCCATTCAGCAAGAACAGTTAACTATCCTGAATATATATGCAGCCAACATTGGAGCACCCAGATTCATAAAACAAGTTTTGAGACCTGTGAAGAGACTTTGATAACCTCACAATAATAGCAGGAGACTTCAACACCCCACTGACAGTTTTAAACAGATCATTGAGGCAGAAAACTAACAAATACATTAAGGACCTAAACTTAACTCTTGACCAAATTAACCTAAAAAACATCTGCAGAGTTCTCCACCCCAAACAGCAGAATATACATTCTCTTATCTCAAAGTACATACTCTAAGATCAAGCACATGCTGATACATAAAGCAATTGTCAGCAACAAAAACAAAAAACATAACTCATACAAACCATACTCTTGGAACACAGTGCAGTAAAAATGGAAATAACTACCAAAAAGGGCTCTCAAAACCACACCATTACATGGAAATTAAACAAGCTGCTCCTGAGTTACTGGGTACACAATAAAATTAAGACAGAAGTTAAAAATTATTCAAAACTAATGAAAACAAAGATTCAATACAGAAACTATTTTGGACATAACTAAAGCAGTGTTAAGACAAAAGTTTTTAATGCTAACTCACTACATCAAGAAGTTAGAAAGATCTCAAATTAACAACCTACCGTCACGCCTAGAGAAACACGAGAAACGAAAGCAAACCGTTATCAAAGCTAGCAGAAGAAAAGAAATAACTGAAATAAGAACTGAACTGAACTGAATGGAATTAAACAAAAATCCTTACAAAAGATCAACAAAACCAAAAGTTGGTCGTTGAAAGTGGTAAGTAAGATTGACAGACCATTAGCTAGATTAATAAAGAAAAGAAGAGAGAAGATCCAAATAAACGCAGTCAGAAATGGCAAAGGTGACATTACCACTGACCTTATGGAAATATTAAAAACCCTCAGAGACTATTATGAGGGTTTCCAATTCTGCGAAAACTGATGTTGGTAATTTGATAGGAATAGCATCAAATCTGTTATTGCTTTGGGCAGTATGGCTATTTTAGCAATATTAATCCTTCCTATCCATGAGCATAAAATGTTTTTCCATTTCTTTGTGTCACTTCTGTGCACACAATCTTGAAAACCTAGAGGAAATGGATAAATTCCTGGAAACATACAGCATCCCAATATTCAACCTGAAGAAACTGAAATCCTCAACAGACTGATAATTAGTTTTGTAATTCAATCAATAAAAAAACTAAAAGAAAACAAAAAACTACCAATCAGGAAAGACCTGGAGCAGACGAGTCACTGCCAAATACTATCTGATGTACAAATAAGAACAAATTCTACTAAAATTATTTCAAAAAATGAAGGATGAGAGACTCCTCCCTGACTCATTCTAAGAGGTCATTATCATTCTGATACCTAAACCTGGCAAAGACACAACAATAACAAAACTCTTCAGGCCAAAATCCCTGATGAAAATAGATACAAAAATCCTCAACAGAATACTAGTAAGCTGAATCCAGCAAAACATTAAAACCTAATCCAACATGGTCAAGTAGGGTTTATTCCTAGGATGCAAGATCAATTCAAATACACAAATAAACAACTTTATTTCATCATGTAAACAGAACTAAAAACAAAAATCGTATGATCACCTCAATCAATAGGAAAAAGGCTCTTGATAAAATTCAATATATCTTCCTGTTAAAAACTCTCAATAAACTAGTCATCAAAGCAACCTCAAAACAATAAGAACTATCCATGTCAAACCCACAGCTAGTATCATACTGAACAGCGAAAAGCTGTAGGCATTCCCCTTGAGAAGTGGAACAAGATGAGGATGCCCACTCTCACCACTCCTATTCGGCATAATACTGGAAGTCCTAGGCAAAACATTTAGGCAAGAGAAATAAATTTTAAAACAATCCAAATGTGAAGCAAGGAAGTGAAACTATCTCTCTTTGAAGAGGATGTGATTCTATATTTAGAAAACTCTATTGTCTCAGCTCACAGGCTTCTAGAACTGATAAATAACTTTAGTAAAGCTACAAGATACAAAATCAATGTACAAAAAATAGTGGCGTTTCTATACAGCAATAAGATCCATCTGACAGCCAAGTCAGAATCACAGTATTATTCATAGTAGCCACAAACAAAACAAAACAAAACAAAACAAAAAATACCAAGGAATACATCTAATCAGGGAGGCAAAAGAACTCTATATCTAGAATTACAAAATGCAGCTAAAAAAGACAACACAAACAAGTGGAAAATGTTCCCTGCTCGTGAATAGGAAGAATTAATATTGTTAAAATGCTCATACTGCCTAAATCAAATAAAGATTCAACATTATTTCTATCAAACTGCCAACAACAGTTTCAACAGAATTAGAAAAAAAAATTTCTAAAATTAACATGGAATAAAAAATTAGCCCAAATAGCCAAAACAATCCTTAGATTGCAAAAAGAACAAAAAGAGAGGCATGACACTACTCAACTTCAAACCAAACTACAATACTACAGCAATCAAAACAGAATTATACAGGTACAAAAACAGACGCATAGACCAATGGCATAAAATACAGAATAAAGAAATATAGCTACACAGTTACAACTATCTGATCTTAGGCAAATATAACAATAGGAAGCAATGGGGAAATTACCCCCTATTTAATAACTGGTGCTAGAATAAACGACCAGCCATAAGCAGAAGATTGAAAGTAGACATCATCCTTTCACCATACATCAAAATTAAGTCACAATGGATCAAATATTTAAATATAAGTTCTAAAACTGTAAAGACTCTAGACAACATAGGAAATTTCATAGGTCTTGGAAAATATTTCATGATGAAGCCTTCAAAAACAATTGCCACAAAAACAAAAAACAGACAATTAGGACCTAATAATACTAAAGAGCTTCTGCACAGCAAAAGAAACTACCAATAGAGTAAGCAAACAACCTACAGAATGAGAGAAAACATTTGCAAACTATCCATCTGATAAAGGACTAATATCCAGAATGAATGAGAAACTCAAATTGAAAAGCAGAAGACAAACAATACCCCCATTCAGACCCAGGAAGAGACATGAGCACACTTCTCCAAAGAAGACATAAAAGAGGACAACAAGTGTATGAAAAAATGTTCAACATCACTAGTCATCAGACAAATGCTAATGAAAACCACAATTAGATGCTTTCCTACACCAGTTCAAATGGCTTTTAAAAAGCCTAAAATAGCAGATGCTGGTAAAGTTGTGGAGAAAAGGGAATACTTACACGCTGTTGGTGGGAATATAAATTAATTCAGCTACTGTGCAAAGCAGTGTGAAGATTTTTGAAATAACTTAAAATGTAATTAACATCGACCCAGCAATTCCATTACTCAGTATGTAACTAAAGGAATACATGTTGCTCTACAAAAAATGATGCACGCATGCATATGTTCACTGCAACACTATTCACAATTGTGAAGAGGTAAAATCAACTTAGATGCCTATCAACAATGGACTGGATAAAGAAAGTGAGGCACATATACACCATGGAATACTCGGCAGCCATAAAAAGAAATGAAATCATGCCCTTTGCAGCAGCATAGATGCATTTGGAGTCCATTGTCCTAGGTGAATACATTCAGGAACAGAAAATCATGTATTACATGTTCTCACTTGTAAGTGGAAGCTAAACATTGGGTACAAATAAACACAAAGATGAGAACAATAGACACCAGGACATCATTGATTGGGGAGGGTGTAAAGAGGATGAGGGACAAAAAACCAGTCTTGTGTACTATGCTCACCACATGGGTGATAAAATCATTTGTAAACCAAACTCAAGTGACACACGAATTACTCATGTAACAAACTTGCACATGTACCCCCTGAACCTAATAAATAAATAAATACCAAAAAAAAAAAGTTAACAGGCAATATGGATATAAAGGTTTAATGCTTTGTTTTTCCTTCTTTCCTCTATTTAAAATTCTAGTATGAAAATATGCTTTTATAATGAAAAGTAAATATGAAAAACTATTCCAAATTATTACCTCTGTAAAGGTTACTGGCAGAAATAAATTATATAACTGGTGAAGAGGAAAAAGTTTTTGGTGATCTCTATTTTTTTCTTTCTTTTTATTTTTTTGTTTGTGGTTTTCATGTCAAATCTAAGGAACTTTGACTGATCTGATGTTTCCAAGATTTATGCATATATTTTCTTCTAAGGGTTTCAAAATTTTATCTTTTACATTTAGAAATTTTATTCATTTGGGTAATTTTTGTATGTGGTGTGATATAGGGGTTGAAATTCATTATTTTTTCCATGTGGATATTCAGTTGTTCCAGCCCAGTTTGTTGAAACTTTATACTCTTCTCTACTGAAGATTTTTGCTATCTTTATCAAAGATCAATTGAATGTAGAGATGAGGGTTTGTTTCTGAACTTTCAATGCTATTTCATTGATTTTCATGTCTGTCCTTGTGTCAATACCACACTGTCTTGATTACTGCAGCTTTACTGTAAGTTTGAAAATTATGAAATATAAGTCCTTAAATTTGCCCTTTTTTACGAGATCATTCTGTTTGTTCTGGATCCCTTGAATTTCCATACGAGTATATTATGATCGGTACATTTTTGCAAAATCATCCGAGATTTTCATTGGGATCACATTGAATCTGGGAATCGATTTGGAGAATATTGTCATCTTTCATTTCTGTGATCTATAAATATGAAATTAAGCATCTCCTGAATTTTACTCTCTGTCTATAAAGTTTGAGTTGCAATTAACAAAATACATTAGTTGTTACTGAAGATCAAAATAATTTCACAAAATTTTTGAACGTCCTCAAAAAAGGAAGAAACAATCAGGATACTTTATTTTCACAAAGTATCTTAGACATGGGGTAAAATTACGGAGGTTAACTATTCGGGATATTTGCTTGATTACATCATATGGAAGAGTAAGCCATCTCAAAAAAAAAAAAAATCTAGATACATGTATACTTATTTTCACTGCTACAATTTGAGCTCTATTTCTTTGAAAATTTTACTATATTTTAGATATTAGACATGATTGAAATGAAAATGAATATATTTTAGGTTACATTTCTGGTAACAGTGTAGTTGTTAAATGCAATTTAAAAAATCCTATTAAAAGTTTTTTTGAAAAAATCTAAAGTTTTACCCTTTAGTTTATGCACTGGGCAGAATTTGTATTGTTCTATAGGCCTATAATTTTCTGTGCACTTAACACTGTATCTTTACGTAAAATGAGAAGGTAACCTCATTGTCCTTACAATATTTAGACTTTTCTACGATATAGTCACTATGTAATTATTAATTTTAGGTTAACAAGTTATTTTAACATTTATAAAAGTTTAGGTATCATAGTAGTTGTAGACTGTTTCAGAGGTCTGACACATTGTTTTATACCACTTTTATCTAAAAACTAATGTAATTTATATGACTAATAACAGTAACAGCAACAAAAACACATCTAAATGAATTCAACATGATAGAATTGTCTTTTTATTTTATAATAATTATTCAGGAATATCTCATTAATGTTTTCTTTCGTTCTTCAACTCCTAACATGACTTTTCTTCTCTGCGTCATATATCTTTTAATAACTATCACATCTGCATATAAGTATATGATTTGACTGTGTCCCCACCCAAATCTTATCTTGAATTCCCACATGTTGTGGGAAGGACCCAGAGGTAATTGAATCGTGGGGGCAGGCCTTTCCTGTGATTTTCTCATGATAGTAAGTAAATCTCAGGAAATCTGATGATTATATAAAGTGGAGTTTCCCTGCACAGACACTCCTCTCTTTTCCTGCCGCCATTCATGTAAGATGTGACTTGCTCCTTCTTGCCTGCTGCCATGATTGTGAGGTTTCCCCAACCACGTGGAACTGTAAGTCCAATTAAACCTCTTTCTTTTGTAAACTGCCCAGTTTTGGGTATGTCTTTATAAGCAGCATGAAAACAGACTAATACAATAAGCTAGCACAGTAGTGGAAGTGCAGATAGGGAGCACATTCCTTTTAAGTTCATGACCTTGAGGTAACATGTGCTACTTCTTTTCAGCTCTCATTGGTCATTCTGTTTAAGTTTATGACCTGGAGGTAACACGTGCTACTTCTTTTCAGCTCTCATTGGTCTTACATTAAGTCACACGGTCACATCTAGTTGCACTGTAGGATGTGAAATGCACTTTAAAGTTGAATGACCTTGTTTCCACCTAAATCCAGGAGCTGTATTTTCCTTCCTTCCTTCCTTCCTTCCTTCCTTCCTTCCTTCCTTCCTCCCTCCCTCCCTCCCTCCCTCCCTCCTTTCCTTCCTCCCTTCCACCCTTCCTCGCCTCCTCCCTTCCTTCCTTGAGTCTCACTCTGTCACCCAGGCTGGAGTGCACTGGTGCTATTTCACCCACCCCAGGTTCAAGTGATTCTCCTGCCTCAGCCTCCCGAGTAGCTTGGGTTACAAGTGCCTGCCACTATGCCTGGCTAATTTTTGGATTTTTAGTAGAGACAGAGTTTCACCATGATGTCCAGGCTGGTCTTGAATTCTGGACCTCAGGTGATCTTCCAGCCTCGACCTCCCAAACTGCTGGGCTTATAGGCATGAGCTCCCAAACCTGGCCTCCAGCAGCTGTATTAATAAATGAAGTTGGTTAAAATGAATATTGATAAAAAGTTATATCTATAATATATTTTTAAAGATAGGTTTTAGAAAACATATTTTGAGAGGAAAATTAATATATATACTATGTAGTAAATTATATATTAGTTACATATGTGTGTAGGTGTATATATGTGTGTGTCTTTGTGTGCATGTGCGTGTGTGTGTGAGTTTATGTGTATTCTGATTTGGCAGCTGGATCAAAAAGTAAAGTCATCTTCACTTATTTCTGATCTAATTTTCTTGCCACTAGAAAAAGCATTGTAAGGTAATGGAGTAACAGTAGGTGTAATATTTAAATGTTCTTATAATTTAACAACCTGAGTGTCCATCAATAGATGAATAGATAACTAACCTAGCATTTCCTAAACATGATGGGGCTGCTATGGGGACTAATTGAAATATGATATATAAAAATACTTGTTACATTGCTTATGAACAGCAAATGTAAGTTAATGTCTGCATTTAAAATGATGACTCCCATGTTTCTAAATCCAATAGTCTATTTTATTATTAATCATAATTAAATTGTGCACAACACTTGATGCAGATAACTACTTCCTTTTACTTTTAATTTTGTTCTTTTGCTTACTTTTAGATTACACATTTATTGTTTTTCTTCCAACTTATTTGTGTTCATTTCTTTCTCTTGTGTTGCCTTCTTTTTCTACCGTATCTCTTAATATAGGAGTGCTCCGCCGCCCATTCATTCTCTTTTCTTCTCAAATGGAACTTACTCTCTTGTCAATATTATCCAGATATGAATTTAAATATTATAAATAGGGTGATAATTTCAAAAATTCTTATTGAACTTCTCAACTGCAGACTTTATATCCATTTTTTATAAATCTCCTCTATTCAGTGTCTTTCACTTTTTATGTTATAGTAATTCCATTCTTCTAGGGGTTTAGACCAAAAACCATGAAGTTGTCCTTGACTCCTCCCTTTATCACAAATTCCACATCAACATATCTATTACCCATGCATTCTGAATGGTATTTAAAATATGACTTCTTATTCTTCTTTTGAAGGCTACCATATTTTGTCAGATTCTCATCGTTTCTTCCCTGGGTTACTGCTATCATATTTTAACTGGTTTATTGGCTTTTATTTTTGGCTTTTTATAGTCTATTATCAAGACAGGAACCAGAGAGCTGTGTCAAAAGGAATTGTAGCTGAAGGGGCACATCTAAGAGGCATTGTCTGTTAGATGCAGATCACAAGATACTAAACCTTGAACCTGATGCTATAATTGAATGAGACTTCATGCTGTGTGGACATAATGGTTTTATTTTGCATGGAGAGAAACAGAAATAATTGAAGCTATAGGTAAGACCAGGCCAAGGTAATTTGCAAAATATGGCAGTAAATATGTCCAATTATCTTTATCCCTTTGCAATGTGACTTTCCTACCTTTCCCATCAGAAGATGGAGTTTATTTCCCTACCCTTTCAATTGAACTGGACTTGCTTACCTAGATGAATAGAATATTATGAAAGTGATTGTATGTAATTTCTCTGGCTATTTCAACTTCCTTTCTTGATATTTTGAGATACTGCTCTTTGACTTCTCTCTAAGAAAGTCAGTTTCATCTCCTGAAGCATAACTGAGTCATTCCTGTCGGGACCTATGGCCTGTGTTGTGAAAGACCATGTTGGATGTTCCAGATCACCACCCCTCTAACACAGCTGTGTAAATGAGCTTAGGCAAAACCAGCAAAGGAAGTGTACAGGAAACAGGGAATTTTGGAAATAATAAATACAGGGGTTTTAAACCATTAAATTTTAGGATGTTTTAGAATGCAAAGAAAAAAATAAAACACATGACAACTCTAGTTGAAATAAAGTTATAAACTGTTCTCAATAGTCATCATTGCTTATTCTATTCTCTTTTTTTCCCAAAATATGCAAATGATCTTTAAGAAATCACTTAATATTGATAAATTTTATTGTTCATCTCCTCTACAAAAGTGTCAGCACTACAAAAGCATAAATTTTTGTCTGATTTGTCTAATGATGCCTGATATACACTAAGGATTAATAATTGAACAATTGAATAAGCCTGAATTATGATATAGCATTATTACATTTAATATTTCTGAAAAAAGTTTAATGATATGTTTTATCACTTGTATAATTGCATCATAAGTGGAAAACATTTTTACTTGGCTTTTTATTTATATGGTATTGCTTATTTTTTCAATATTTAAAATATTATTTTGAATTTTTTCATAATATTTAAAAATTTTAAAACTTTTTTTTCTTTCTTATGTCATGTTTATAAAACAAAGTTTATGTGGGTGATCTCTACAGGCCTTCACATTCAGAGTTGAAGGAATTATGAAATATGAAGACTCAAACATAACAATTGCTGTCGGAAATATTTTAACATTTTAAAATCTAAAAATCTATTCTGCTTCCAATGTCAGTCTGAAACTTAAACCCTGACACCAACTTCAAACAGCAAGTAAAAAATAAATCAATTAGTAAAAGGCAGTTTTCAAAGAAAAGTGCCAACCTTTTGCATAGCTTTCAATGTCAATGGATCTCACATTTCAAATACTGACTAGGAATACCAAATTTGTTTTAAAGAAATCCTACATTTGTGACACTAACCTCTCTACTTATCTCCCCTAACACCATATCAATAGATTCGTTTTAATGACATAAAGTGTCCTCAGCAGAGCTGATGTTGACTTCCATGATTTTTCTGTTTTGTGATTTAACAATCCCACAGAAACTCTGAATATTTCCAGAGGTATAATCTTTGCTTTTTTAGTTACTAAGTTATTTATGAACTGATAGATTACCACCAAAAAATACAAAGAAAATTTTGAAAAGCCCAATGTAGTAAATAATGCAAAATATGATTTGAAACATTTGAAATTAAATACTGTCCATCTCTCCCAGTAAGTTATAGCACTCATATTAATCAAAGATGGAACCTGATATTGTTTGGATATTTGCCCCTACCCAAATCTCGTGTTGAATTGTAATCCTCAATGTTGGATGTGGGTCCTGATGGCAGGTGTTTGGAACATAGTGAAATGGGAGATTTCCCTGGTTTTCCTTGCAGGACATGTGATGGGGTGTAGCTTGCCTGTTCTGTCACCAGAGCTGCTCAAACCCCTGAGGGGAGGGGTGGCACACAGATGGGTAGGTGCAGGAGCCTAAGTGTGCATGTGTTACACTGTGCCCTGTGACCCTTGCCGTCTACAGACAGCTTGAGTGTTAACCAGCTCAGTGGACACTCTGCCTTTCTGCAAGGGCAGAGGGCCAGTGTGACCACTTTCTATATCCCAAGCTCTTGTCCAGCATCATGGAAAAATCGGGTCACACAGGGACTCAGGTGAATGAGGAGATTTTATTGAAAGGTGGAGGTGGCTCTCAGCGGGATGGATGAGGATCTGGAAGTGGGAAGATAATCTTCCCCTGGAACCTGGCCTTCCAGCAGTGGAACCTCTCTCCAACCGTCCCTAGTCGAACTCCTCTTGGCATTCAGATGTTCCTCCTTTTCTCTCTTTCTCTGCCACATCATTCCACCATTCGTCTGCTTGTTTCCTTGACTGCTCCTCTGCTTGTAGAGCCTGGGGTTTGGGGTTTATATGGATATAGGATAGAGTGGTGTGGCAGACCAAAAGGCAACTTTTGGGGTGCAAAAACAGGAATTACTGTCTCCATTTAGGACCACGGATCTCAAAGCTTGAGTGTGGGGCCTTTTCTGGGGAACTGCCCTCTTCTAGCCAATATTTGCCTGTCTCCCATCTGTATCAATGGGTTGAATCACTTATGAATGTCTTGGTCCATCCCCTTGGTGATAAGTGAGCTCTCTCTCTGAGTTCACTGGATATCTGGTCTTCTAAAAGTGTGCGACACTTCCTCCCCACTCTCTTTCTCTCTCTTCTTTCTCTGTGACATGTCTATTTCCGCTTTGCCTTCTGTCATAATTTAAGCTTCCTGATGCCTCCCTAAAAGCCAAGCGGATGTCAGTACCATATTTCCTGTAAAGCCTGAAGAACTGTGACCCAATTAAACCTCTTTTCTTTATAAGTTACCCAGTGTCAAATATTTCTTTACAGCAATGCAAGGACAGTCTAATACACACCTTGCCTTATACTTTATATTTATCTTATTCTATTATAATCGTAAGTCTGAAAACAGCAGTTTCAAGAAGTTTTAGTCACCTTAAAAAATGTACTTTGGACATAAAGGAGAAGCATATGTGTCTCCAACTCTATACTCTTTTCACCATACTGCACTTCTTCCTGTTTGCACTGAATAGCAGTGTTGCACTTTAGATTATATGGAAACTAATATTGGAATAGAGCATGGTTTCAAGATATTCTTTAAAAGTAAACACATGTTCTTAATCCAGTCTGTCACTGATGGACATTTGGGTTGATTCCAAGTCTTTACTATTGTGAATAGTGCCGCAATAAACATACGTGTGCATGTGTCTTTATAGCAGCATGATTTATAATCCTTTGGGTATATACCCAGTAATGGGATGGCTGGGTCATATGGTACATCTAGTTCTAGATCCTTGAGGAATCGCCATACTGTTTTCCATAATGGTTGAACTAATTTACAATCCCACCAACAATGTAAAAGTGTTCCTATTTCTCCACATCCTCTCCAGCACCTGTTGTTTCCTGACTTTTTAATGATCGCCATTCTAACTGGTGTGAGATGGTATCTCGTTGTGGTTTTGATTTGCATTTCTCTGATGGCCAGTGATGATGAGCATTTTTTCATGTGTCTGTTGGCTGTATGAATGAGCACATATACTATGCAGCCATAAAAAAGGATGAGTTTGTGTCCTTTGTAGGGACATGGATGCAGCTGGAAACCATCATTCTTAGCAAACTATCACAAGAACAGAAAACCAAACACCACATGTTCTCACTCATAGGTGAGAACTGAACAATGAGATCACTTGGACTCGGGAAGTGGAATATCACACACCAGGGCCTATCATGGGGAGGGGGGAGTGGGGAGGGATTGCATTGGGAGTTATACCTGATGTAAATGACGAGTTGATGGGTGCTGACGCGTTGATGGGTGCAGCACACCAACATGGCACAAGTATACATATGTAATAAACCTGCACGTTATGCACATGTACCCTAGAACTTAAAGTATAATAATAATAAAAAATAAATAAAATAAATAAATAAAAAATAAATAAATAAAAGTAAACACATGTAAAAGGAAGGGGGAAGAACTGGGATCAGGTATTGAAAAACAGTCTGACTGTTATGTAGACAGGACAAACTCTGGGAAACCAGCAGAGGGTTTAGGAAGAATTATTGTCTGTCACAGTGCCTCAGATTGGGCCAAGATGACTTTGCCTTTATACCCCTACCTCTCTTAGTCACTAGATATGGGCTGATCTTAGGCAAATCCTGAAGGAGTTGACAGCTGCAGGCTCTCTGTCTGTGGCCTGCACACTCCACAGCCAGAAGACAGCAAGTCATTTCTTGAAGGGGAATTTGGACAACATATTTTGTGTCTAATACAGATATTACTTTAAAAAAAACTGCTTTTTTCTAGAATTTTCTAGAATACTCCATATCTTTTCTATCCTAAACATGAGCACTTGGGAAGGAAGCAAGTTCCTTAGAAATGCCTTTAATTATGTAAAGACTATAAAATCTCATGGATTCTAGTGATAAAAATAAAAGTAGTATTTGGGAAATAAACAAACTACAAGGTAACAAATTTTGATCTTCTATAGGAAACGCTCCCTAACCCTTTAATATATTCCAGTTGGCACACTGAACAATTCCTATTATGTTACATGCCACATTTTATTGTAATTTTTTAATCTTTTGTGTTTTTAGAAGTTCATGCAGGTTGAACAGAATCTTATTCAGCTTTATAATACATAATACTTTCTAGAATGTCTAGCACTTATTAGACAACTAATTAATGTTTTCTGAGTTAATGTAAAATTTTCACCCCGGCCAGGCACGGTGGCTCACGGCTGTAATCCCAGCATTTTGGGAGGCCAAGGCAGGTGGATCACGAGGTCAGGAGTTCAAGACCAGCCTGACCAGCATGGTGAAACCCCATCTCTAGTAAAAATACAAAAATTAGCTGGGCATGGTGGTGTGTGCCTGTAACCCTAGCTACTCAGGAGGCTGAAGCAGGAAAATCACTTGAACCCTGGATGCAGAGGTTTCAGTGAGCTGAGATCGCACCACGGCACTCCAGCCTGGGCAACAGAGCAAGACTCTGTTTCAAAAAAATAAAAATAAATAAAAATCACATCTTTCTTTCTTTGCAATTCTGACACTACTTTCTCATTCCAGCTTTTTCTTCTTCACTAGGTAGAGGGTTTAGTAAGAACATAGAGACAAAAAGATGCATAGTGAATCAATGTTAAAATTCACAAAATTATTTTGGCAATTCTCAATAGAGACAAGATATTATTTCGGTATTCAAACAATAAAGTAAGTGATTTACTTTATCATAGCAATAAAATTTTTAGACTTCTCAAAGCAAATAATTTCTATTTCTATTTTGTTTCTTCTGAAAGCAAGTTGTTACTTTACCTTTTTACTGGCCACTATACAACACACATAAAAGAAGCAATAACTGTTACCTTATCACATATATAACATTCCTCAGAAAAAAAAAATAACTTTCATATAGAAACATTGAATAAAAATCTAAAGAAGTGAATAACTGCTCAAGAATATCATAAAAATGAAAGTTACATTTCCAAAAGCAAACAGACAAAATGCAAGTAGTTTTAATTTCCTTGCCATTTATCATCATTTGAAGGTTTTTATTCTTTGCTACACTATTTACATTAAAGCAAGGTATGTTTCCATTCTCCTGGATTGTCATCACTATCTCCAGATTATTTTTACAGCATCACCTCAAATCCTCTTTTATTCAATCCTTGATTTATTTCTATTATAACACCATATAGTCTAACCCTTTAGTTTTTGTCTTCCAGCAACTGTGGTACACTCTTTAAATTTTTAGACGTGTAACATTTCTTGTTTGGTTTCTGTGATTATCTGAGTCAATTTCAACAGTCAAATTGATGAGTCATCTTAATCCGACATCATATTTGATCTTCTTTATGTTTTACTCAATATTATGTCTGTTAGATGCATCTATGTCAATGTGTTGTATGTTGTTGTATGTCAATATTTGTTGTTGTTGCTGTTGTTGTTTGTTTGTTTGTTTGTTTGTCTGAGATGGAGTTTTGCTCTGCCACCCAGGTTGGAGTGCAGTGGCATGATCTTGGCTCATTGCAACCTCCGTCTCCAGGGTTCAAGCAGTTCTCCTGTGTCAGCCTCCTGAGTAGCTGGGAATGCAAGTGCTCGCCACCAGGTCCAATCTAATTATTGCATTTTTAGTAGAGACGGGGTTTCACCATATTGGTCAGGCTGGTCTTGAACTCCTGACCTCAGGTAATCTACCTGCCTGAGCCTGCCAAATTGCTGGAATTACTGGCATAAGCCACTACTCCAGGCCTCAAAACATATAAATGAATAAATTTTGAAAAAGGTGTAGAAAAGAAGGAAGGAAAGAAGGGAAAAAATTAAAGAAAAAATATTCTCTAGAGCTAGAAAAAATGCAAATTATCTTGGAATAAAATTATAAACTTTAATAGGAGATATTAAAGAAAATCTAAATAAATGGTTGCAATATATTCCTTGTTCATAGAGAATAAATGCAAATATTACACATATTCTAAGTGTCATTAAATCTATCCCTATATTTAAAGCAATTCCACTCAAATTAGTTTACATGTTTTGTTTTGTTATACATAAATGCTCTCAGTTTTGGAATAGTGCTTTTAAGTCCTGCAAATCTTGCTAAATTTTGCAATTGTTTTTAACACTATGGCAATAAAAAAGAAATGCACTGGTGATGTGGACAAAGGTATTTTTAAAGGGTTTAGCGATGTCCTTTGACTTCTTTTTGTAAGCTGGAATTGATAGAAGGACATGCCGCCCTCAAACTAGGGTATCCGGTTTCTATGGTGTTAATAATATCTCAGAAACACAGAAACTACGTGGAGACACTTAGCTGTCAGAAGAAAATGAGAACATTATCCTAATGTATAGCAAGACCTTAAGGGCATTTAAAGTGCCTTGATCCACAGAGACATCTGATGTTTTTAGGCACAAGATGTATAGAATGAAACAAGGATTGTTTGTACAGCATGAAAAAAATTCTTGCATCTGGATTTCAGAAGTCTGATTGCTGAAATAAAAAAGTCATGATTTTTTTTCAAATTTTTTTCTAGATGTAATAGAATATGCAGACCCAGAGCCCACTAATTAAATAGCATTCTGTGTCACCTTAAGGAAACGTCCTGTGATGTCACCACAAGCCTATACAGTAATTATATCCCTGAATCTTTTCTGAACAAAAGAATTTGATGTGATATCTAAATATAAAAGTCACAGGGGACAGAGTTATAGTCAGACATTCAGAGTTACAAAATAAAGTGTGTGAGCAGACATTAATACAAGGATCTCTGATATTCCATCATGTCTTTTATTTGAGTTGGGGCTTATGAATGCCAGAGGATAAAATAGCCCTGGCTTAATCCCATCTCACAGTGGGTTCAATGAGTTCACAGATGTGACCTATGGTTATTTTTCTTATGCCTCAGTGCATAGTTTGGATAAATTACCAGCTGACTGAAACTTTCTATAGGTTACTTTACATGTGAAGTAAGAGCCATTTAGTAGAAACTCAAATGTTTACCACCATTAGGCTCTATTATTTAAAGAAATAAATGTTCTGAGTAATAAAACTACTTACCTAGTAGAAATCTTTACTTTTTTTTTTTTTTTTTTTTTTTGATTCAGAGACTCGCTCTGTCACCCAGGCTGGAGTGCAGTGGCATGATCTTGGCTCACTGCAATCTCTACCTCCCAGGTTCGAGCAATTCTCCTGCCTTGGCCTCTTCAATAGCTGGGATTACAGGTGTACACCATCATGACTGACTAATTTTTATTTTTTTATTTTTTAGTAGAGACAGAGTTTCACCATGTTAGCCAGGCTGTTGTCGAACTCCTGACATCAGGTCATATACCTGCCTAGGCCTCGCAAGTTGCTGGGGTTACAGGAGTGAGCCACTGTGCCCAGCCAGAATCCTTACTTTAAAGTTGAATCTGGTGCTCATGTTGAGATAATTATGGTCATAACTGGCTGTTGTCATGAGGTGAGCAGAAGTTAATATATTCTCTGGAAGAGAGCTCGTGCCATGGTGATATGGTTAGGCTTTGTGTCCCCACCCAAATCTCATCTTGAATGGTAATACCCATATTCCCTACATGTGAATATAGACACCAGGTGAAGGTAATTGAATCATGGGAGAGGTTTCCCCCATGCTGTTCTAATGATAGTGAGTGAGTTCTCATGAGATCCAATGGTTTTATAAGGGGCTCTTCCCAACTTTGTTCAGCACTTCTCCTTTCTGCCACCACATGAAGAAGGTGTCTTCTTCCCCTTTGCATTTTGCCATAATTGCAAGTTTCCTGATGCCTCTCCAAACATGAAGAACTGTGAGTCAAAACTCTTTCCTTTATAAATTACCCAGTCTTGGGTATTTCCTTATAGCAATATCAGAATGTACTTATTCAGTAAATTTGTACCAAGCTAGTGGGGCATTGTTATGATACCCAAAAATGGGAAAGCAATTTTGGAACTGGGTTACAAGCAGAGGTTGGAATGTTTGGAGGGCTCAGAAGAAGACAGAAAGATGTGGGGAAGTTTGGAACTTCCTAGAGACTTGTCGAATGGCTTTACCCAAAGTGCTGATAGTGATGTGGACCATGAAGTCCAGGCTGAGGTGGTCTCAGATGGAGATGAGTAACTTCTTGGGAATTGGAGCAAAGATGACTCTTACTAAGCTTTATCAAAGAGACTGGCGACATTAGGCCCCTGCTCCAGGAATCTGTGGAACTTTGAACTTGAGAGAGATCATTTAAGGTATCTGGCAGAAGAAATTTCTAAGCAGTAAGGTGTGTAAGAAGTGACTTGGGTGCTTTTAAAAACATTCAGTTTTACATATTAACAAAAATATCGTTTGGAATGGAAACTTATGTTTAAAAGGGAAGCAAAGCATAAAAATTTAGAAAATTTGCAGGCTGAAGATGCAATAGAAAAAGAAAAACCCATTTTTTCAGGACAAATTCAAGCTGGCTGAAGAAATTCGCACAATTAATATGGAGCCAAGAGTTAATTGCAAAGATAATGGGAAAAGACAACAGGACCAGGGGATGCCATTGGTCTTCATGGCATCCCCTTCCATCAGAGGTCCAAAGGCCTAGGAGGACAAAATGTTTTCATGGGCCAGGCCAAGAGCTTTGCTATTTTATGCAGTCTCAGAGCTTGGTGTCCTGCATCCCAACCTTGGCTTAAAGGGGCCAAAATGCAGCTCAAGACATTGCTTCACAGAGTGTGAGACCTGAGCCTTGGTCGCTTCTACCTGGTGTTTGGCCTTCAGGTCACAGAAATCAAGAATTGAGGTTTGGGAACCTCCACCTAGATTTTGGAGCATGTATGGAAATGCCCGTATATCCAGGCAGAAGTCTGCTGGAGATGTGGAGCTCTTATGGAGAACCTCTGCTAGGGCAATGCAGAAAAGAAACGTGGGGTCACAGCCCCCACACAGAGTCCCTACTGGGGCACTGCCTAGTGGAAATATTAGGAGATGGCCAACATTCTCCAGACCCCAGATCCACCGACAGCTTTTATCACGCACCTGGAAAAGCCACAGAAACTAAACACCACCTCGTGAAAGCAGGTTGGATGTTGGCTGTGCCCTACAAAGCCACAGGGGTGGAGTTGCCCAAAACCATGGAAACCTACCTCTTGCATCAGTGTGACCTGGATGTGAGACATAGAATCAAAGGAGATCATTTCGGGGCTTCAAGATTTGAGTGCCCTGCTGGATTTCGGACTTGCATGAGGCCTGTAACCCCTTCATTTCAGCCAATTTCTCCCATTTGGAATAAGTGTATTTACCCAATGCCTATACCCCCATTGTTTCTAGGAAGTAACTAGCTTGCTTTTAATTTTATAGGTGAGAGGAACTTGCCTTATCTTAGATGAGACTTTGGACTTGGACTTGTGGGTTAATGCTGGAATTAATTAACAGTATTAACAGTATGGAGGACTGTTGGGATGGTAGGTTTGGTTTTGAAATGTGAAAGGGTCATGAGATTTGGTGGGGGGGGCAGGGGAGGAATGACATAGTTAGGCTTTGTGTACCCACCCAAATCTCATCTTAAATTGTAATCACCATAATCCCCATGTGTCTAGGAAGAGACCAGGTGGAGGTATTGAATCATGGGGGAGGTTTTCCCATGTTGTTCCCATGATAGTGAGTGAGTTCTCAGGTTCTCTGATGGTCTTGTAAGAGACTCTTCCCTCTTTGCTCAGAAATTCTCCTTCCTGTTGCCCTGTGAAAAAAGTGCCTGCTTCTCTTTTGCCTTTTACCATAATTGTAAGTTTCCTGAGTCCTCCCCGGCAATGCAGAACTGTGGAGTCAATTAAACCTCTTTCCTTTGCAGATTAACCCATCTCAGGCAATTCTTTAGAGCAGGATAATAAAAGACTAATACACTAAACATGAAGAGCAAAACTCAATCATGAGATGTTAGTAGTAAGAATAAAAAAAATTCTGAGTGTTACATGATTTTTTTGGATTTGTCCCTGCCTCCTAAACAGTTATGTTTAAATGCAAAGGAAATAATAAAATCTAAAATTACCATTACATTGCAAATTCCTATACGAGCCTGAGGAGCGGAGTGCTAATTGATCGATAGAACACAATGTTAAAAATATCATAAAATAGAAAGTGGTCTTCCCATCATTTTACTATGGAAGTTCCCACAAAATTGAGGGTTTTAGGGCATTAGCTACCCATGGGTATGGGAACCATTGAGGAAAATCTTAGGCAAAAAGTTAAAAATAAAGAATAGTGCTTAGCAAAATGGGCAGTGGTCCCCATTGGTGCAGGGATATTCACAAGTACTCAGCAGATGTAGGGACAGTGCCCACAAAGGCCTTCAACAGTGTTTGGACGGTGGTTCTTTAGAGATGGCAGAGAAAGTGGAGAAGTGAAAGTAGGGTTGATCTAAAAAATTGTTACAATTTCTTCACTGGCAGCTTAGAAAAGATAGATTTACATCACACAATGTCTTACCTGGTAGGTACTCCAATGGAAGAGTTATTGTTTTTCCTTTACGTCATCCAAAAACTCTTATTCTGTTCTGTTGCTTTACCGTGCCTTAAGAAAATAAAAAATTTTCCTATCTTGTGGGATATCTGAGCGTCTTCTTGACAATGTAAAGTTTAAAGAAAACCATTACAGGCAGGTGACATCTTTTTAAGACATTTTCTGGAATCAGTCCTTATACATGTTATCACATCTATTTGATTAAATGCTAATTATACACCTACTCCTGGTCGCAAGAGTGCCAAGCGAAAAGAGTTGCATCTACTAAAATGAAGTAGTACTCTCGACTCAAAAGCCCAGTGAATGCAATAGTGCTTAGATAGGATATAAGGGCATGGAAATAGAGAGGTGGTAAAGTGGAAAAACAAAAACAGAGACAGGAAAGCATGTCCCATGATATTTAGTTTGTCTTATAGACACATTAACATCACTCAGTGATGTATTTGACCAATTTTTCAATAGCCTCTGGCAAAAAGCTGAGAATAAAATTAAAATTAAAATAGGGATAAAATATAGTAAAATATGTATACAAAAATGTACCTCACTTATATGTTTATAGCAGCACTATTCACAATAATAGCAAAGATGTGGAATCAGTTTAAAAGTCCATCAGCAAATGAGTAAATAAAGAAATTGTGATATGTTTATATACAATGGAATATATTCAGCCATAAAAAGGAATAGAATCATATTTTTTTGCAGCAACATTGATGGAACTGTGTCCATTATCTTAAGTGTTACAACTCAGAATCGAAAAGTCAAATACCACATATTCTTACTTATAAATAGGAACTAAATGAAATATACACATGGACATACAGAGTGGAATAACAGTAATTGAACACAAGGAAAGGGTGGGAGGAGGGTGAAAGATGAGTAATTGCTCATCTACAGTATAGACTGTTTGAGTGATGATTGCATAAAAAGTTTGAACTTCACCGTTACACAATATACACATGTAAGAGAACTGCACTTGTACCAATAAGAGAGAAAAAATGTAGATCATATAAGTAATTACTAACTAGCCAACAGATGTTGAAATTATTCATAGAAACTTTATGTCTGAATTGTATTCATGACCAAAGGACCATAGGCTTTCTTGTGGCAAAAAAAAAAAAAAGTAAAGCTGGAGTTAGAAATAAAGTACAAAATAGTAAATTACGGTGTTAGGGTGTCAATTTTAGATCTTTCCTGCTTTCTCTTGTGGGCATTTAGTGCTATAAAATTCCCTCTACACACTGCTTTAAATGTGTTCCAGAGATTCTGGTATGTCGTATCTTTGTTCTCATTGGTTTCAAAGAACATCTTTATTTCTGCCTTCATTTCATTATGTACCCAGTAGTCATTCAGCAGCAGGTTGTTCAGTTTCCATGTAGTTCAGCAGTTTTGATTGAGTTTCTTAGTCCTGAGTTCTAGTTTGACTGCACTGTGGTCTGACAGACGGTTTGTTATAATTTCTGTTCTTTTACAATTGCTGAAGAGTGCTTTACTTCCAACTATGTGGTAAGTTTTGGAATAAGTGTGATGTGGTGCTGAGAAGAATGTATATTCTGTTGATTTGGGGTGGAGAGTTCTGTAGATGTCTATTAGGACCACTTGGTGACAAGTTGAGTTCATTTCCTGGATATCCTTGTTAACTTTCTGTCTCGTTGATCTGTGTAATGTTGACAGTAGTGTGTTGAAGTCTCCCATTATTATTGTATGGGAGTCTAAGTCTCTTTGTAAGTCTCTAAGGACTTGCTTTATGGAGCTGGGTGCTCCTGTATATATCTATATGATATATAGATATATCATATATATCTATGATAGTTAGTTCTTCTTATTGAATTGATCCCTTTACCATTATGTAATGGCCTTCTTTGTCTCTTCTGATCTTTGTTGATTTAAAGTCTATTTTATCAAAAATTAGGATTGCAACCCCTGCCTTTTTTGGTTGCCCATTTGCTTGGTAGATCTTCCTCCATCCCTTTATTTTGAGCCTATGTGTGTCTCTGCATGTGAGATGGGTCTCCTGAATACAGCAAACTGATGGGTCTTGACTCTTTATCCAATTTGCCAGTCTGTGTCTTTTAATTGGACCATTTAGCCCATTTACATTTAAGGTTAATATTGTTATGTGTGAACTTGATCCTGTCATTATGATGTTAGCAGGTTATTTTGCTTGTTAGTTGATGCAGTTTCTTCCCAGCATCGATGGTCTTTATATTTTGGCCTGTTTTTGCAATGGTGGGTACTGGTTGTTCCTTTACGTGTTTAGTGCTTCCTTCAGGAGTTCTTGTAGGGTAGGCCTGGTGGTGATAAAATCTCTCAGCATTTGCTTGTCTGTAAAAGATTTTATTTTTCCTTCACTTATAAAACTTAGTTTGGCTGGATATGAAATTCTGAATTGAAAATTATTTTCTTTAAGAATGTTGAATATTGGCCCCCACTCTCTTCTGGATTGTAGAGTTTCTGCTGAGAGAGATCTGCTGTTAGTCTGATGGACTTCCCTTTGTGGGTAACCCGACCTTTCTCTCTGACTGCCCTTAACATTTTTTTCCTTCATTTCAACTTTGGTGAATCTGACAATTATGTGTCTTGGAGTTGCTCTTCTTGAGGAGTATTTTTGTGGCATTCTCTGTATTTCCTGAATTTGAATGTTGTCCTGCCTTGCTAGGTTGGGGAAGTTCTCCTGGATAATATCCTGCAGAGTGATTTCCAACTTGGTTGCATTTTCCCCATCACTTTCAGGTACACCAATCAGATGTAGATTTGGTCTTTTCACATAATCCCATGTTTCTTGGAGGCTTTGTTCATTTCTTTTTACTCTATTTTCTCTAAACTTCTCTTCTTGCTTCATTTCATTCATTTGATCTTCACACTGATACTCTTTCTTCCAGTTGGTCGAGTCGGTTACCGAAGCTTGTGCAGTTGTCATGTAGTTTTCGTGTCATGGTTTTCATCTCTATCAGGTCGTTCATGGACTTCTCTGAATTGGTTATTCTAGTTATTCATTCATCAAATCTTTTTTCAAGATTTTTAGTTTCTTTGCACTGGGTTCATAGTTTCTCCTTTAGCTCTGAGAAGTTTTACTGACCGAAGCATTCTCTCAACTCATCAAAGTCATTCTCCATCCAGCTTTGTTCCATTGCTGGTGAGGAGCTGCATTCCTTTGGAGGGGGAGAGGCGCAACCCCATCAAAAATTGGGCAAAGGATATGAACAGACACTTCTCAAAAGAAGACATTTAGGCAGCCAAAAGACAAATGAAAAAATGCTCATCATCACTAGCCATTAGAAAAATGCAAATCAAAACCACAATGAGTTACCACCTCACACTCGTTAGAATGGCAATCATTAAAAAATCAGGAAACAACAGGTGCTCGAGAGGATATGGAGAAATAGGAACACTTTTACACTGTTGGTGGGACTGTAAACTGATTCAGCCATTGTGGAAGACAGAGTGGCGATTCCTCAAGGATCTAGAACTGGAAATAACTTTTGACCCAGCCATCCCATTACTGGGTATATACCCAAAGGATTATAAATCATGCTGCTATAAAGACACAGGCACACGTATGTTTATTGTGGTACTATTCACAATAGCAAAGACTTGTAACCAACCCAAATGTCCATCGATGACAGACTGGATTAAGAAAATGTGGCACATATGCACCATGGAATACTATGCAGCCATAAAAAAGGATGAATTTGTGTCCTTTGTAGGGACATGAATGCAGATGGAAACCATCATTCTCAGCAAACAATAGCAAGAACAGAAAACCAAACACCGCATGTTCTCACTCATAGGTGGGAATTAAATAATGAGATCACTTGGACACAGGAAGGGGAACATCACACACTGGGGCTTGTTGTGGGGTGTGGTGAGGGCAGACTGATAGAAATAGGAGATATACCTAATGTATATGATGAGTTAATGAGTGCAGCACACCAACATGGCACATGTATACATATATAACAAATCTGCACGTTGTGCACATGTACCCTAGAACATAATGTATAATAAAAAAATTACAAAAAAATTAATTTATATTAGTGAATAAGTTTCAAGTTCAAAATAGACACTAATACTCCAAAAAGCAAACAATTACTATAAATTTTCAAAAACAAAATAAAATATATGGTAATAGAATTCAAATGCTGTATGTCTTCTGTTAAGAATCAAAACTGCAAATCTTAAAGAGTAGATAGTATATCTGTTCTAATTACTTTCTCTTCTTGACTTCCTGCTCAAAATCTACTTTGCACTAGTAACTTCTCAAATTGTATGAAAATGATATATATATCTTCCTCTACCTAAAATATAATCTTACTTATGTAATTTACTGCATTTTTTTTTACTTTTTAGTAGAGAAAAAATAAATGGAAGAGAAATAAAGCATATAACATTGAAAACACAAAAATGTGCATTATGAAATATTTAATTATTTCTCCTGAGTTATATCACCCTTCCACTTTTGAAAAATTATATCACCTACTTTTATTTATTTTACTCATTACTAATATTTTTAAGAAAGCACTGTTGCTTAAAAAATGTTTTACAGTTTATTACTGTCTTAAAGTTTTGAAGCTAGTTTGTCAAATAGTTCAAAAAATTTAGAAATAAATTGTCATTTTAGATGGAAGACTGTTTTTATGCATGACTAAATGGGCTGCTTATTTCAATCATAAGAGAAATGTTAATAAATGCTAATATCATGTTGCTTTTGAATGTAAAACTCTCAAAGGGCAGAAATTATGTTCTTCTATAACTATACAGCACTTGGTGCGTTGCGATCATTTTTGTTCAAATAACTTTCTTTTCTTGCATTAAGATTGCTACAGAACCTATAACTTGCAGAATGATTAGAAACATTTCTACAAAATAAATGGAAAGCTTTTTCAACACTGTTTTATACAGGTATCCATGCATGAGCAAAATCCGCTTATTTGAAATTGTACAGTGATCCTATGACTTCAAATATGTCAATAGTAATACTAGTAATAACAACAGCTCATCAGGTGTGATAATAATCTTACAAGTTTAGTATATAAATTGTTTAGTTTCATACTCACAATAATCCTACAAGCACTCATGTCATCCTTTTACTTGGATAAAGAAACTGAGACTTAGAAAGGATAATTATCTTGCACAGAGTCACATAGCTAAGAGATGAACAAGCTCAGGTTTAAAAATACTGCCTCTAGAACTAAGACTTTCCACCTTGATGCTATAGTATGGTAAAATGATTAAAACAAAATGCTGTACAGAGCAAGTTATCCAATATTAGAGGTTTTGTCACAACAAGCAACTTGTGTTCTTTCTCAAAGAAATACATTCCATGATTTCATTATTTCTGCCTTTATTAAGACACTGGTCTGAAATATTAATTGCTGTGTTCTAGTTCACACTATTTTTTATTCCTTTAAATTGTTCATTAACTCTATCAATTGAATCAATTTCAAGCTGCAAGAGCAGCTTCCAGTTTTGAATTCACCTTTGCTAATTACTTAATTGAAGCAGTTATTCTTAAAAACATTTGACTGAGGAAAAACATATTTTGTGTTTGTTTTATTTTCTATTTTTAATTATAAAAATAAAATCTTTTAAAATAGAATGTGATGAATTTAGACCATAAAGATTTAAAACAAAACCAAAAGCCAAAATCTAGTTATATGGACAATGCAAGTGAACAATGAAATAGTTTACTTTCAACGAGCCAGGGGGCTCCACACAGTCCTGGGGAGACACACACAGAAAAATAAATGTCTTTATGTTCTTCATATGTAACTATAATTCTAGTGGAATGTTTTCACCACTTCCTTGAGGGTGTGAAAAGTTCATTCTTGTTACCAACCATCCTCTGTTAGAACCAGAAAAGAAGTTAAGAATTGAGAAACTTAAAACAATGTGCTTGTCTGAGAGAAACGATGGCTTGGGATGAAGGGATGACAGGAAAGGCTGTGGGTAAATAACCAAAGCCAGAATCTAGATGGAAAAAAAAACACAATATAGAGCCAAGAGATCAGGTGGACTGACTCTGAGTTCCCCTGTGTGGCCATTGAGAAACGACTGCAAGTCACACTGCCTGGTAAATTACAGCAGAAATAGTGGAGATTAGTTATATATTTCAGACTAGTTATGAGAAACTGTATTTACTTCAAGCACAGAAACCACTCCCCTGATGACAAGATGATTAATAATTCTCTTCCCTTACTGCAAACACCCTGAGAAAGGATTAAATGAGTGGCAAGGAAGAGCCATGAATTTGTCTCAGCACAAGTCTTGAACTGACTGAAAGTGACCTTCACCTATCAGATTTGAGGGGTGTGTGTGTGTGTGTGTGTGTGTGTGTGTTTCCTGCCTTCAGTGTAAATGAAAAATTGTGTATTAAGTTGAATTCTGTTATGGAGAAATAAAGCTATGATTTTGCACACCAAAATGCTAACTTTAAAATTTAAAACCTTTAAAATATTTTCTACAGCCAAACCCTGACAAATTTTACTCCTTCACTCTCACCTAGATAAACAGAATTAAATTAATCACATATTATTGTCCATTTGAAACTTTTAAATCTTTATTTTTTAATGTTCATAACTACCTATTTCTATAAAATAATTTGATTTAGGTATTAAAGTTGCAGATACTATAGATGATATTCTAAAGGAAAGCCATGAAATAATGAAGCAGTGTTGGGAAAATTATTGTGCTGTGATATGGTTTGACTCTGTGTCTCCACCAAAATCTCACCTTCAATTGTAGTAATGCCCAGGTGTCAAGGGTGGGACCAGGCAGAGGTAATTGGTTCATGGGGTGGTTTCCCCTATGCTGTTCTCATGATAGTGAATGAGATCTCAGGAGATCTGATGGTTTTATAAGGGACTCTTCACCCTTTCCTTAGCACTTCTCCTTGCCGCACTATGAAAATAGTTGCCTGCTTCTCCTTTGATTTTTACCAAGATTTTACATTTCTTGAGGCCTCCCCAGCAATGTAGAACTGTGAGTAAATTTAACCTCTTTCTTTTATAAATTACCCAGTTTCAGGTATTTCTTCATAGCAGTTTGAGAAAACTAATACATACTATAAATAATGTTCAAGATAAATGCACATGTATTGCCAGATGTGGAAGCTCACGCGTGCAAGCCCGGTATTTTGGGAGGTTGAGGTGGGTGAATCACTGAGGCCAGGAGTTTAAGACCAGCCTGGCCACATTGTGAAACTCCTTATCTACCAAAAAAGTAAAAAAATTAGGGGGGTGTGGTAGTGCACACTTGTAATCCCAACTACTCAGTAGGCTGAGGCACGAGAATTGCTTGAACCTGAGAGTCGAAGGTTGCAATGAGCGGAGATCATGCCACAGCACTCCAGCCTGGGCAACAAGAGTGAAACTCTGTCTAAAAAAAAAAAAAAAAAAAGGAAAAAGAAAAAAAGATGAATGCATATTTTTGTGTGGTTTTCTGGAACCCAAATTGAAATGTGCAAATATGAAGATGTAAAAAGTTCATAATCTGAAAATATAACAGTTTATAAAGCTAGGTAACCTCTTTTGTAGTACACAAAACTAAAATGAATTCACCTCAGATATATATGTTCATATTATTCAAGTATGTACTACAAGTTTTCTATTGTTAATATAAAAAAATTACAGCAGATTTAGTGGCTTAACACAATGCAAATTTATTATTGAGTAGTTCTGGAGGTTAGAAGTCCAACATGGGTCTCACTGGGTTAAAATCAAGATGTTAGCATGGGAACATTTTTTCCTGGAGGTTCTAGAGAAGAATCAGCTTCCTTGATCTTTCCAGGTCATTTACAGAATAATGACTTGCGACTTCTTCTCCATCTTGAATGCCAGCAATTGCAGCACTCTAACTTCTGCTTACTTTATCACATTTCCTTCTCTCACTCTGACTCCCTGGCTCCATTTCTCACTTATAAGGATTTTTGTCACTATATTAGGCTCGACGGAATAAGGAATAATCCTGGATAAACTTCCCATGTAAAAATTTTAACTTTCTAATAAACTACCTTTTGCCATGTAAGATATTCCCCAGTTCTGGAGATTAAGGAGCGAACATCTTTAGGGGCCATTATACTGCCAACTACCTATAGATTCATGAAATTATTGCATGTTATGTGAAAACATTGTCAATTTAGTTATTTTTGTATTAAAGCATTATTACACTAATAGATTTGAGGAAAACATCTTAAATGTACTTCTTAGCAGATCTTTATACATGTAGATAGATTATTAAGTTCATGTAGATAAATTATGATGATTTGTGCTAATAAAGCTCAACACAGGTTGCACATATATTCATGTGTCTAAAGATAATTATTCAAAAACTGTTTACTTAAAATTAAGTTTTGGTATAGTAATATATGAAGCAAAGTTATCATATTGTTATGAAATTCATTGAATCTTTGTTGGTGTGTGAGAGAATAAACAATGTTATATGTATATGGAAGATTTTCTGTTTTCCTCTCTCTCTGTCTTTTTCTCTTTCTTACTAACAGCTATATTGAGATATAATTCATGCGCAATCATGTTTCATCTTTTGAACAGTACAATTCAATGATTTTCAGTGCATTAAGAAAGCTGTGCGACCATCACTTATACTTAATCTTAGAATATTTTCATCAACCTTCCCCAAAACAATATTAACAGTCACTTTTCAGTACTGTCTGCCCACAGCTCATGATAAATAAACATCACTCTACCTTTGTTCTCTACGGATTGGCCTATTCGATACATTTCATTTAATGAAATTATGTAATATATGGCTGGTTTCCTATACTTAGCATATTTTTTCAAGGCCCATTTATATTACAACACATATCTGTACTTCATATTTTTATCTTTTGATGTGCATTATAATTTTTAAATTAAATACTTTATTTATAAAGACAGACTTTATTTTGAGGCAGTTTTAGGTTTACAGGAAAACTTACTGTAAGTACACTCTCTCTAAGTACAAAGTTTTCATATACTCCCAATACTTCTCCCTGAAGTTTGCCATTTCCCATATTATTAACATGTTACATATAATGTTAGCTACAGTTCTTTCCTTTAATATTTTCTTTTTGAAATTGAGGAATTTCTTCCTTTACTCCTAGTGTGCTAAGAATTTTTATCATACATGTTTCACCAGATGCTTTTTCTGCCTCTATTTATATGATCATATGATTTTTGAATGTGGAGCCTTGCAAATGTGAAATAAATCTCATTTGGTCATGGAGTATAATCTTTTTATACAATGTTGTATTTAGTTTGTGTTGAAAAATTGTGCATCTGTGTTCATGAGAGATAATGGTCTTTCTATAGTTTTTTTTCTTCTCTCACGTCTGTGTGTGGTTTTGGTGTTAGGGGTATGTTGGGTTCATGGATTCAGATAGGAGGTATTCCTATTCACTGCTTCTATTTTCTAGAAGACATGGAAGAAAAAGGCATAAATTTTTAAAAATGTTTTCTAGAACTCACCAGTGAACTCACTGGAACTTGATAGTTCCTATTTTAGAGGTAACTTTGTAAATAGGTATAATTTTGTAAATAGATATTTGTCTGTTCAGATGGTCTACTTTAATTGGTTTAAGAAGAATATTGCTCTCATAATATTGGTTTATTGAACTTTTAGTGTTCATGGGATTAGGAACAATAGCCCTTCTTATATTTTAGATATCAGTAACTGGAGTTTTCTCTCCTTTTTAATCAGTTTGCCTCTCTGAGTTTTATCAATTAATTAATCTTCAAGGAATAAACATTTAGTTTTGTGGGTTTTTCTCTATTGATTTAATGTTTTCATTTTATTGATCTTTTTAAATAATAAACTTTTGGTTTGTGGATTGTTCTCTATTGATTTTATGTTTTCAATTTTTTTTTCTGCCACAACTTAAAATTAATTTTTATTCTGATTACTTTGAATTTTATTAGCTCTTCTTTTTCTAGTTAGCTAAGGTGAGATCTTAAATTATTGACTCTTCTTTCTCAACATATGCACTCAATGCTATCAATTTCCCTCTAATAATAATTGCTTTTTCTGCATCCCATAAATTTTGAGAAGTTGCATTTTCAAAATTATTTAGTTTATTTTTTATTTATTTGAAAGTGAGTACTTAAATCTGTGAGATTTGGGGCTTGTTCAGCTATATTTTAGTTAATAATTTCTAGTTTAATTATATTCTGGTCAGAAAGCATATTTTATATGATTTCTATATTTTAAATTTGTTAAGGTGTATTTTATAGCAGAAACTTGGATCTGACCTCCCATTTCTTATAACACTATTGTTATTTCCCTTATTCATAAGCTATAACCATCTCTTACATAAATATTAGGAATAATATAATACTTTATTTTTATTGATGTATTCTCTTATCCTCTTCCTTTCTTTATGTAGATCCACATTTCCAACTATATTACTTTTCTTCTTTCTGAAGAATTTCTTTTATTATTTCTCATAAGGCAGGTCTACTCACAAAGTGTCCTCTCAATATTTGTTTGTGAAAGCATTTATTTATCTTCAGATTTGAAGAATGATTTTGCTGAACATAGTACTCTAAATTGATGAAATTTTCCTTTCACTACTTCAAATGTTTGTATACTCTTTTCTTGCTTACATTACTTCTGAAAATAAAAGTCCTAAAATTCTTATTTTTACACCTCTGTTGGTAAGGTGTTTATTTTTTTCTTCCTCTGGCTTTTTTCAAGATTATCCCATTGTCTTTGATTTCCTGAAATTTGAATATAATATGTCTGGATATGGTTGTTTCAATATTTTGTCAAATTTTTGTTCTCTCAGCTTCCTGGATCTGTAGTTTGATGTCTATCATTCAATTTGGGAAGTTTGCAGTCACTATTGCTTTAAATATGTCTATGTTACATTCTCTTTTTTTCTTCTTCTTTTCATATTTCTATTAAATATATATTTTACTTGTATGATTATTTCACAGTTATTTGATATTCTGTTCTTCATTTTTAATTTTTTTTTCTCTTTGAATTTCAGTTTTGGAATCCTTTATTGGCATTTCTCCTTTCTTCAAATTCATGGATTCTTTTCTCATTTATGCCTTTAGTGTAGCAGTGAGGTTTGAAGGGAGGGGAAATGTTCAAATTCCCATGATTAGGTCTGAGTATTATAGTGAGCATGGTCTCATGGACTGTGACCTTCTTAAATGGTGCTCAGTTTTTGTTGTTGTTGTTTTGTTTTGTTTTCCTTATATAAGACAAGAAGCACAGAGGGAGCTGAAGTTGGGGATTTTTCTTCCCCAGGATGGTTAGGCTTCAGCAGAATCCCAGTTGGTTAGGCTCTACTAAAACACCTTCTTTTGAAGTCAGGCACTGATAAAAGAAGCAGAATGCTCTGAGCATATTTCAATATGGCTCCCCATAATGACAGCAGGAAGGAATTTTACTCTGATTTTCATTGTAAGAATTTAGTAGGGTTCCTACAGATAAACTTCAAAGATGTATGCAAAGCCCTCCTAAAACTGGGCACCCCTGGCATTTTTAATTCTTAAACTTACCTACATTGAGCTTGAACAATTTTTCGACTGCGATTTCTCTTTTGAAACCTTGGTACTGGTTTCCACAGAGGTCTCTCTTCCTGGGCTTCTTCTTCAGTAAGCTGTGATTGTCTGCATCTGCCTCTCTGCCTTTCCACTTTCTGTGGCAGTAGTTTTGTGTTACCTGACCTCTTTGATGAATCTCAGAGAGTTGCTGATTTTATTCAGTTTATTTAGTTTTTTGGTCTTACTGTGACTTCCAAGCTGTTTACACGCTGCATTAGAAATCAAGTGTCACTTCTTTTGCTTTTATTGCTGAATAATATTAAAGTGTATATATCCTAGATTCTAGTGTGCATATATTAGATCCTGGAAGATTTTCAAGTCTTAAAAATTGATGATTTTTTATTATATTACATTCTCAGTTTGCCTTGGAGATATATTTGAAATCAAACATCATTATTTATTACTTGACATATCAGAGTGAATTAGCTGTAAGGTCTGAGGAGTTTTTCACCACCCTCACCTTCAGATTAAAAATTCTGAAATGATTGGTCAATACCACATTACAGAGTGGAAAAAAATGGAATTTGTTTTTGGGGGAATCTGTAATGGAAGGTATAACTTGTATCTCATCAAAGCTTATCTTGTAAGGAAATTCTCAAATAAAACAAAGGGTTTGAGATGGTGGTCCATCCAAAATAATAAAATTTAATTGACCAGTATCTAAATACTTTTTCTCCCAATACTTTTACTTACAAAGATTAAACTTAATTTCAGGTAAGATGATGTAATTTTACCACAGAAACCTGAAAATGCACTCACAAGTCTCCTTTGGAGACAACTCAAGATTTCACAGGTGATTGAAGATTCAAAGTGAGATGTGTCAAAACTAATGTCCTCTTTTCGTATAGGTGTGTTAAAATCCTGTCTTATATTCTGCTACTCGTGAAGTATATTTTAAATCTACTCTTAACAATAGTACTATAATTGATGTATTAATGGGAACAGAAAGAAGAAGTGAGATTTAAAAATATATATATATATGTGTTGATGATGCTCTATTTTGTGGAGGGATGGGTACACTGTAGCATACAGAATGCTGTGGTTCACATATTGGTTTTTAATTTTTTTAATTATTCATTTTTCTTGTCATATAAGAAGGCTATTTTCTCCAACTCCTTCGTGATATTATTTGGACCCTGAGTTTATATTCTGATCAAAAGGATATAGTAGGAACTTTTAAATATCTCTTCTGGGCCTGTCTACAAAATCCGCAAACAATAAGGCTTACTCTGTTTTTCCTATCTGCAGCAGGTTTGAGTGCCACATGCTTAAGATTACACTGACAAAAAGATTGAATAATGATGGATCCCTGAGATGTTGCTTGGAAGACAAGCCTCCATGAAGAGTCAAGCAACCTGTTTTGAACTATGACATAAGCAAAAAAAAAAAAATATGGTAAGTCAAAAGATATTTCAGGTTTATTTGTCATGGAAGAAGAGCCCGACCTACTCTGACTAATGCCTGTACCATGATACCAAACAAAGCACTCAGTAAGTGAAAAAAAATAGTAGCCTAAACAAAGTATGACTGGCAGGGAAAGAAAACCTAAATATTCAATTATTTTGGTAAGGAAATTTCACAGTACCCTCCATAATGGGAATGAGAAATGATCTATTCTAACCACCACTTTGCCTTCTTGGGTTATAGTACATAATGTAGGACACGTAATTTAGCGTTGCTGATTAAAATTTGGCCACTCAGGATGGGCAGTAGCATGATAGAGGGATCAAGGATACATAACCTTCATCTCTCCTTTCATGAGCTTTTTGCTAATATGCCCTTTAAGTAAGCGCTAAGGTGGCAAGGGAAAAGGCTGATTTCCACAGAGTAGGCAATCTTGCTGTTATTATATATTATCTCCCCCTGTCAAGTTTTTAGAAGTTATTCATTTATGGAAGGAGCTAGTAGTCTCCTCCTTTGAGCTGCATGCTTCTGAGCATGCCTACATTTATGCCTAGGTGAATCTAGCACCAAAACACAAAATAGTACAGAGTTGCTCAAGTAACATAGTCACTTGGTATCTGGTGGACAGGTACTTAGTTTTCACCTGGGTCTGTTTGCAGGTCAGCAGCTATTTCTCAAAAGGAGTGTGTTTACTTCCTGGAGCAAGAATGACTGTGCTCCAAAACCACAGGCCTCTCTGCTGTGATTGTGACTCTCTTGTTGGAGTTTGCAACATTGCCACAAGATCAATAAAGTATCTTGATCACTCACAGACATGCTTCACATTTACTGTTCTATCTTCATTCAGTTCTTTCCAACTCCTGAAATCTGTCCATTGTGCGTTTGGGATTCCCTGTTCATTATTAGTAATACTCTTTGATTCTCAATTGATTCTTCAAACACTTATTTTACTTTCTCCAATGGAAACCTGGCTCTCTCTAAGTACACTGTTTACCCTGTAGCATTCCAAAATGTTTTTCTCATACACACACACACACACAAATTTGGAAGAAAACAGGGGGAGTGAACATACTGATAGCTCCTCTTGCCAATTTTAGGCATTTCCTCCTCTCTTCCTAACAATTACCAAAATTGATTTTTGTAGTATCAAATGCCCACTGACCCCCATTATTGCAATTATCTCCTAAGCCCCAGGTCATCTCCCCTCATTTCTATACAATATTAACATCTAGTCACAGTTAATACTGCCAGACACACTTCTGTCTTAATTCTTCTACTCATTTTGTCCTCTATTCAACCTTAAATATCAACTTCATCTCACTCTTGGATTACTGCTTCCTATCTTTCCAGCCCACTCCCCTTAATGCCTTAACTTTAATACTCTTTGGCTACCCCAAGACATACAATCCATTAATTCCAACACATTTTTACTCTCTCTCAAGTGTATGAGTTGTTTAACTTCTCTCATTAACTATGTAAATTTTAGTGGTTAGTATTTATTTAGTCATCCCTTCAATGTAGCCTTCAGCATTGAACATGTCATTTATTCTTCCTATTCTCAACAAAATTACAACTTTACAGAATTTATGCTGCTTATTTTATAACTGATTGTGTAACTAAATTTGGAGAGTAATATCTAAGAATAATAAAGAAATCTTATTTTAAATTTGCAGTCGTAAACATTAAGTTGATCCTTAATTCTGAAAAATGGAAAAGCAATAATTATTCTTCCATTTTTCTTAAATTTAGTTTTTCTCTTTTCTCAATTCTTCATCCCCCTACACAGAAAGAAACTGAATTTACACTCTCATCTGAAACAATCCCCACCTACAAAACAGAGTACACAAAACACATGGTGGAATACAAGTTTTGAAGACTCTGTACATGAGAAAAAAAAATAAAAAACAAAAAAACAACAACAACAAAAAAACAGCAACCTTGAGAGACAGGCAGTAAGGATGTTTTTGGTTTATTTACCCAGTTTATAGCATTTAGTTTGTGGGCTGAGGAACAGAAAGAGAAACCTAGATAGCACCTGGAAGATTCCTTGAACTGAGGAGGTTGAGGTCAGTGTCTAGGGAGACAAGGCTAGAGAAGACAGCTGCACAGAGAACTCCTGAGATCTGCAGAGCATCCCCTTTCATAACTCAGGAGAATATTGATTGGAGATTAGGTAAGAAACTACCTAAGGCTAGAAAAGAAGCATTTGAAAGTATCAGTGGAAACTTGGCCCAATACTTAAACAAGGCAGGGAATAGTGAGTTTGTATTGACCAGTTGGAAAACCACATAATTTTCAGGGCATTGCAGATAATACAGAGAAGAGTTTTGCTTGTGTAATGGAAGATAATTAGCCCCAGACTAAAGACTGCTCTGATCTAAGCCAATAATTCTTAAAGTTCAATAATAACTGAAGTTCACATGTTTAAAAAGTTAGAAATAATTATCTAAGACATAAACATGACCTAAGTCAAACTTCTAAAGATAAAATTGATATTGTCTGAGATGAAAGAAACACTGGAAGGGATTAGAGGTAGATTCAATATTGCAGATAAGAAGCATACTATATTTGAAACTACAACCACAGGACCTATCTAAAATGAAACACACCAATAAAGATCATTAGAACAATTGAAAAATTCATCACTGAGCTGTTTGAAAACTTTAATTGGCCTAATATATGTGTAATTTAAGTCCCTTAGATATATGAGAGAAAGGCTGTGACCAAAAATATTTGAAGAAATAATGACTAAAATATTTCCAAAATTGTCAAAAAATATATATATCTAAAGACTCAAAAAGTTAAACTAGCCCAAGCACAAGAAACACATACAAAACTATACCAAGGCAGGTAATAATTTAATTGTTTTTTAAAACAATGATAAAGATAAAATTGACATATAGGATCTAATTACACTTAAGAGCACCTGCACAGTAAAATAAACTAACAACAGAGTAAACAGACAACCTACAGAATGGCAGAAAAAATTTGCAAGCTATGCATCTGACAAAAGTTTAATAACCAGCATCCATAAGGAGCTTAAACAAATGTACAAGAGAAGAACAAACAACCTCATTAAAAAGTGCAAAAATCATGAATAAACACTTTTCAAAAGAAAATATACATGAAGCCAGCAAGAATATGAAAAACGCTCAACATCACTGATCATTAGAGAAATGTGAATCAAAACCACAATGAGATACCATCTCACGCTATTCAGAATGGTTATTAAAGTCAAAATATAACAGATGTGGATGAGTTGTGGATAAAAATGAATACTTATATACTGTTGGTGGTAGTGTAATGTAGTTCAACCACTGTGGAAAGCAGTATGGTGATTCCTCAAAGAGCTAACAGCAGAACTACCATTTGACCCAGCAATACCATAACTGGTATATACCCAGAGGAATAAAAATCATTCTACCATAAAGTCACAAGCACGTGAATGTTCATTGCAGCACTATTCACAAGAGCAAACACAGGAAATCAACCCAAATCCCCATCAATGACAAATTGGATAAAGAAAATATGGTATATATACATCATGGAATACTATGCAGTCATAAAAAAGAAGAAAGATCGTGTCTTTTGCAGGAACATGAATAAAGGTGGAGAATATTACCTTTAGCAAACTAACACAGAAAGAGAAAACCAAATACCCATGTTTTCATTTATAAGTGAGAGCTGAATGATGAGAACTTGTGAACACAAAGAAGAGAACAACAGACATTTGCGTCTACTTGAGAGTGAAGGGTGGGAGGAAGGAGAGAAGCAGCAAAAGACACTAGCAGCAAAAGATGAGTACTAGGCTTAATACCTGGCTGATCTAATAATGTATACAACAAACCCCTACGACACTAGTTTACCTACATAACAAACCTGCACATGTACCCCTGAACTTAAAATAAAAGTTATAAAAATAAATAAATGTATAAAATTATAAAATAAATAAGAGGCAAAAATAAAAGCTTGTTTTGTGCAAAGGAAAAAATAAAAGTAATAGCATATTTCTCATCAGAAAAATGCAATATAGAAAAATGTGTTGCAACATTTTCAAGTTACACAAATATAAAAATAAATAAACAAGCAAATATATGATTTGATATTCAGCACAAATATGTTTCAAAATTAGAGGGTAAATTTCTAGTTCCGTGATATGATGTTGTAGATTCAATTTTCCTTGTTACTTTTCTCTAAATAAAACTAAAATCCTTGGAAATAATTCAACAGCCGGCTATTACATGGTTCTGAAACTTGGGAAGAAAGTGGACTGTCTAGGACATCAGAGTCTGACGAAAGACGCCAGAATGGATTGTTTGTGTTTTCATCTTATGAATCCCCAACTGTGGGTAAAGATGCTTGTAACCCAGAACCACAAGTAGGCATAGAAAAAAGTAAATAAAGTTGTGTGCAGTGGCTCACGTCTGTAATCCTAGCACTTTGGGAGGCCGAGGGGGGCAGATCAAAAGGTCAGGAGTTTGAGACCAGCCTTGCCAATATGGTGAAACCCCATCTCTACTAAAAATACAAAAATTAGCCAGATGTGGTGGTGGGCACCTGTGATCCCAGCTACTGAGGCAGGAGAATCGCTTGAAGCTGGGAGGCGGAGGTTGCAGTGAGCCGAGATTGCCCCACTGCACTCCAGCCTGGGCGATAGAGCAAGACTGTCAAAAAATAAAAAATAAAAATAAAAAAAAGAAAGAGAGAGAGAGAGAGGGAAGAAGAGAGGGAGGGAGGAAGGGAGGGAGGGAGGGAGGGAGAGAGGAAGGAAGGAAGGAAGGAAGGAAGGAAGGAAGGAAGGAAGGAAGGAAGGAAGGAAGGAAGGAAGGAAATAAAAATAAAAATGTACCCTTCTTTGCCAAAAGGCAGGTAAAGGGAAAGCCTAGCAGAGATTTCCTTAGTGGTAAGCAACCTTTCTGAATTCTGACTGAAGCCTTTAATATCTGTAGTCATTAACAGGAATGCATATAAATAAATACAAAATTAATTAATTAACTAAATTATTGTATTAAATAATTGCATGCCTAGTAAGTAAATATATGTCAGGAACTGTCTCTACTACAAGATTTTTTCTTCAAGAAGTTTACATTATAGTACAGGAGACACTAAGTAAGCAATTATGATCAGTGTAATAGAAGTAAATATACAGATCTACAGGAGTATGGAATTGGGGGTCTCATACATGATTTAAATTATGTAAATGTAGGTATAGAAATTTTCTCACTGGGAATGATTCTTGGGCTAAATTTTAAAGTACAAATAAGCATTATTCAGGGGGAAAAGGAGAAAGTTAGATGTTCTAAGCAAAGGCGACAGCATATGCAAATATAATAAGATGGGAAACTGGAAACCATCATTCTTAGCAAACTATCACAAGAACAGAAAACCAAACACCGCATGTTCTCACTCATAGGTGGGAACTGAACAATGAGATCACTTGGACTCGGGAAGGGGAACATCACACACCGGGGCCTATCATGGGGAGGGGGGAGTGGGGAGGGATTGCATTGGGAGTTATACCTGATGTAAATGACGAGTTGATGGGTACTGACGAGTTGATGGGGGCAGCACAGCAACATGGTACAAGTATACATATGTAACAAACCTGCACGTTATGCACATGTACCCTATAACTTAAAGTATAATAATAATAATAATAAAAAAAGATGGGAAACAGCATGTTAATTGTTATTTTTCAGCTACCATTACACCTTAGTAGTTTAAACAACACTGGGGAAATAGATGAGTTCAAGAGAGGAAACTCAGAACACCTGAACAGAATAACATTATGGCAACTGGGAAAGTAGATACTTGCTGAAAAACTCACCTGCAAACATGCTGAGAGTAAAGTTGTGCCATATTTGCTTGGCCATCTGGCAATATTTCTGAACTGTGATTTCAGACCAAGACAAAAATTTGGCAAGCAATGGAAATTGTGGTACTCAAAAATTAATAACCATGTCTCCTACAAGCAATAGATCCAAATTACTGCGTCAGTGTTATATCTTCCCAGAATGCTCTGTTAATTGGGCCTCATCCATTTATGTCTTTTTTCCTCATTGTACTTTCCTCTGAAGGCAAAATTTTTATTTTCATATATGTGTATACTCTAAAACTAGTTAATACCAAGTCTTGTTCTCATTTACAAGTCATTTTTATATCTTCCAGAAGACTATTAATGGGTATGTGTTTATCTCCTACATGTCAGTTTCATATTTCAAATTTCAGAATTCACCATTTTTCAAAGATATCTACAATTTTTCAAAGCGTGTCCTTGCATGTAGTCATCAAGAAGTAAATTATACTTCCCCACTCTTAGATTGTAGTGAAAGGAGCTGGGCACATTCCTCAGCCCCCAGGCTCAAAACTCCCTGAGCCCAGTATAAACACCACCTGGAAAGTCTCTGATAAGGAGACAGCCGTTCAAGGTTACTGAAAGCGCGGGAGCCAAAAGAATTTCTTTGTTCCCCTGCAACTTTCAGGCTATAAAAAGCAAACGCTCGCATTGTTCAGGGCCCTCTTGTATACTGTGTAAAGGAGGGACCAGGTTCGAACTTGTAGTAAAGATCCTTGCCGCTTGGCTTTGACTCTGGACTCTGGTGGTCTTCTTTGGGGAACAAACTGTCTGGGCATAACATCTGGGGGCCCTTCCGGGATTCCCCAAGCCCACCAGACCCCTGGTCAACGGATCTGCTAAGATCGATCTACTGATAGGTGAGCTGGCTTGTCTCCGTTTGTCTGTCTGTGTCTGTGTGTCTGTTCTGAATCTGAATCTGTGACTCGCGAGGTCTGAAACTGAAGCTCGCACAGTCCTGGCGGACGCGCTATAGGACAGCCAGTGGAGACCGGTGGGAGACGTCCCCTGGCTCTCTTCTGATTTAAATTCTGATCTGAGCTGCCGGAGCGCGTTTGCGATCCAGGCAGCAGCTGCGCTGGCGATCTGAGTTGCTGGAGCGCGTTCGCGATCCAGGCAACAGCTGACTCTGAGTTGCCCCGGTCCCCGGGTGCACGCTCGCGGTCTGAGTTGCCCCGGTCCCCGGGCGCGCGCGTGCGGTCTGAGTTGCCCCAGTCCCCGGGCGCACGCGTGCGGTCTGAGTTGCCCCGGTCCCCGGGCGCACGCGCTCCCGGCCCCGGTCCCCGGGCTCCCAGCTTCCGGCGCCGCGCGCGCTCCCAGCCCCGGTCCCCGGGCTCCCGGCTTCAAGTGCGGATTTCCTTTACAGGGATTCTAACCCACATTCCTTTACAGGAAGAGACACAGAAAGTGAGACTGGGGAGAGGGAAAAAATGAGTGAGAGAGAGACCATAAGAGAGAAAGTGAGAAGGGAAATCGGAAAGAGAGAGGAGAGGAAACGGCAGACGTGGAGAGTCAGAGAGAGAGACAGAAAGAGAAAGAGACTGAGTGTAAAGGAGAAAGGACACGGGATGACAGAGAGAGAGAGAGCGCGCGCGAATGAGATAGACTTAAAGAAGAGACCCTGTAAGTCTGTCAATCAAAGATTTAGACAGAAACGAAAAGATTAGAGAGAAGAATAGAGGGAGGAAGCAGGTGGAGGGGAGGCGGCCGGCACTCACGGGCCCGCTGAAAAGGAAAGTAACTTTGAAGGGCCGGCGGGGCGGACGCGAGGGCGCACTTCGCGAACTAGCCCCCCCCCCCCCAGCCGCCTGACTCCACGGTGGCTTTACCCCTTCGGGAAATAGGACCCCCAGATGACACAGGAATCCCCAGGCTCCAGTACTAGCCATTCTCCACCAGTGATCTGTATAAAACTGGAAGACGCAGAGTGCTTGGTTTTCAGACAACCCCAAAGATTTACTGGCTTTACTGGATAGTGTCATGTTAACCCACCAGCCCACTTAGGATGATTATCAGCAGCTCCTCCGAATCTTGTTTACCACGGAGGAGCGAGAGAGAATACAGGTAGAAGCTAGAAAGCTGGTCCCGGGGGATGACGGTCAACCGACTGCCAACCCCGACCTCATAAACGCGACCTTTCCTCTGAGCAGGCCAGCGTAGGACTACAACACGGCAGAAGGTAGAGGACGGCTACACCTTTATCGCCAGACTCTAATGGCAGGTCTCCGGGCAGCTGCTCGCAAGCCCACTAATTTGGCCAAAGTATATTCTATTCTATAGGGAGAGACAGAGAGCCCAGCCACCTACTTAGAAAGATTAATAGAAGCTTTTAGACAGTACACCCCCATAGATCCAGAGACTCCAGGAATTCAGGCAGCTGTTGTAATGTCTTTCGTAAATCAGGCAGCCCCAAATAAAAAAAAAAAACTCCAAAAATTAAAAGACTCGGGAGGAAAGCAGATTCAGGACCTCCTTCAAATAGCCCAGCGGGTTTATAATAACAGAGATACTCCAGAGGAAAGGCAATTTAAGGCCACTGAACCAAGGTCCTGGCAGCAGTAGTACAGAAAAAACATCTACAGCCAGAGTACACCCAACCTAGGCGGCCCCCCCACCAGGGCATGATAATCTGAGAAAAGACCAATGTGCCTACTGCAAGGAGGCTAGCCACTAGGTAAGAGACTGCCTCACTGCTGCCCAACCCAGACCTGGACACCCCACTCCACGACTGCACCGAGATACTAACTCAGTTGCACGGAGTTCGAGAAGACCTGCAGGACCGCCCACTTCCTGATGCCGACCTCGTCTAGTTCACTGATGAGAGCAGCTTCATGCATCAAGGCCAGAGATACGCTGGAGTGGCAGTGACTTCAGAGACTAAGGTAATCTGGGCAGAACCCCTGCCCCCGGGGACATCGGCCCAGAAGGCCGAACTGATAACGCTCACCCAAGCTCTTACCTTAGGGGCGGGGGAAAAGCTGACAGTATATACAGACAGCCGATATGCTTTTGCAACGGCACCTATACATGGGGCCATTTACAGGGAGCGGGGGTTACTGACTGCTAAAGGAAAAGAGGTAAAAAAACAAGCAAGAAATCCTAGCCCTGCTAACAGCCCTATGGAGGCCAGAAAAGTTAGCCATTGTGCATTGCCCAGGGCATCAGAAACTAACTACTCCAACTGCTCAAGGCAACTTTCTGGCGGATCAAACTGCAAGAAAGATGGCGAAGGCTCCCAGCCAACTCCTTGCACTCCAGCTCCCTGACCCAGGCCCCCGGGACTTGCCATATTTCCCTTATTATTCAGAACAAGATCTCCAGTGAACTGACAAGCTTCCCCTGAAACAGATCCAGAATAGGTGGTGGACTGATACTAATGACCAAACCATCCTACCAGAAAAATTAGGACAACAAGTGTTAAAACACCCACCTGGGTGCTCGGCGGATAATAGACCTGATCAGATTCTCTAAGCTCAAATTCAGACATACAGCCAAGATGGCCAGCAACATCGTGACAAGTTGCAAAGTCTGCCAGCTTAACAATGCCTACCCCCAATCCCAGGCTGCAACAAGAACAAGGTTCAGAGGAACCAGGCCCAGTATCTACTGAGAAATAAATTTTACTGAGATAAAGCCAGGAAAATACGGGTATCGGTACTTACTTGTCTTTGTAGATACTTTTTCAGGGTAGACTGAAACATTCCCCACCAAAAAGGAAACTGCTCAGGTTGTAGCAAAGAAAATCGTGGAAGATATCCTCCCCAGGTATGGCTTCCCCGTCCAGATAAGGTCAGATAATAGGCCGGCCTTCGTCGCTAAGGTAAGTCAGGATTTGGCTTCCATCCTTAGGGCAAATTAGAAACTACATTGCGCTTACAGGACCCAGAGTTCAGGACAGGTAGAGAGAATGAATCGGACCTTAAAGGAGACCTTAACTAAATTAACTATGGAGACTGGTGCTAATTGAGTAGTCCTTCTCCCCTACTCTCTGTTCCGGGCCCGTATTACCCCTTATAGACTGGGCCTTACCCCTTATGAAATTATGTATGGCAGACCCCACCCTTAGTTCCCAGCCTAAAAGATAATCTGCTCAAGTCTGAAACAGAAAATGTCTCTAAACTCTTATTTTCCCTACAAGCCTTGCAGAAAATTCATCAAGAAATCTGGCCCAAGCTAAAGGAACTATATGAGACCAGTCCCCCGCCGACACCCCATCCATACCAGCCAGGAGACTAGGTCCTAGTCAAGCGACAGCTCACGTCCCTAGCTCAGGTAACCTTGCAGAACCGGAGAGCCCTAGACCTACTCACTGCAGAAAAAAGTGGTACATGTATATTTCTAAAAGAAGACTGTTGTTTCTACATAAATGAATCAGGACTTGTAGAAGACCGGGTCCAACAGTTACGCAAGTTAAGCACTGAAGTAAAAACACGGCAGTTTGCTTCAGCTGCAGACCAATGGTGGAATTCCTCTATGTTTTCTCTGTTAGCCCCCTTCCTTAGACCCCTGCTAAGTCTACTATTTCTGCTTACCGTAGGACCTTGTGTTATTAACAGAATTTTACAATTTATTAGAGAAAGATTTGACACCGTACAACTCATGGTCCTCAGAGCCCAATACCAACCTGTAAATGCTAAAACAGAATCAGACTTATAAGACCCAAGATTGGCTCTAAAGATACCTGAAAAGAAGGGGGGAATGAAAGGAGCTGGGCACATTCCTCAGCCCCCAGGCTCAAAACTCCCTGAGCCCAGTATAAACACCACCTGGAAAGTCTCCGATAAGGAGACAGCCGTTCAAGGTTACTGAAAGTGCGGGAGCCAAAAGAATTTCTTTGTTCCCCTGCAACTTTCAGGCTATAAAAAGCAAACGCTCGCATTGTTCAGGGCCCTCTTGTATACTGTGTAAAGGAGGGACCAGGTTCGAACTTGTAGTAAAGATCCTTGCCGCTTGGCTTTGACTCTGGACTCTGGTGGTCTTCTTTGGGGAACAAACTGTCTGGGCATAACAGTAGAGTGGCTGTATGCCTTGTCTTCACAACAACAAAATGCATAGACATTTGTGGTGTGCTAGTTCCGAACCTCGACCTCAAGAGGAATTGTGTGTGCTAACTCTGTCTCTTGAGATCACCGTGTGAATAAGCCCAAGCAAACCTGCTGAAGGATGAGAGACCATCTATGTCAGAGTCAATTCACTTCAACTGAACTATTAGACATCATCCAGCCCCCAGCCTACTTCTAGATTTATGCAGAAGTCTGACTGAAACTAAATTTCAAAGATGAATCCATACGTATTGTCCTATGCCATTGGATTTATATGTGGTTTGTTTCACAGCACTAGAGAAGCAATACATAACACATAAAATTCTATATTACTAAAGGTGAATGGTGATGCTGTAATATGATCTTGTGCCTACTCTCTCTTTATCCTTGCTAAAGTATACTTGCCACTTTTCTATTAGATTGCCCAAAAGTACTTAATTGCAAAGTGGAGAGTACAGTTAATTTAAATTTAAGTGCATTGAAACGTTTGCTGAAGTGCTATAAGTGTGAGAATCACCTTCTTTTTTTTTTCAGTTGAGATGCAATACTTGTTCTCAATAAGACCTCCACATAAAAGCCAAAATGTGGCCACCTGCAGAGGCAAGATGTACCTCTGACTTCATATCTGGTTTAGATGCCACACATATATCAAAAAGCTGTAAGAAGATTTATCACTCACTTAATGAGACTTTTTAGGAACCCAGGACAACTAACAAGCAGGTAGAAAAATAGCCTGAGAAAGCCAGGAAATGTTATTTTTTTAAGGTAATTGGGGATGTGGCTAGGTGAGAATTCTCTTCTATGGTTTGCACTCTCCTTTGGTGTCAAAGGTGAAGTCTCTCCTATTAGCTTGTGCAAATATATGATGAAAGAAAAAGAGACAGGTGTGAGTTATAAAAGTGGTCAGAAATCAGACATCAAAAATGATGTGAAAGCCTTTGTTACAATTAAATGCTAATGTTTACCTGATGATTGAAACATGGCATATTTAATTCAATTGAATTGGAACTTTTTCAAGCAAGCTATTATGGTTCCCTATGCAGCCTAGCACCCCAGATCGGTGAGGGAGATGGAAGTTCCATTGAATGCCTGCTCAAGAGTCAAGCATTGTATGTTGTGAGAATTGATATGAGTGCCTTGTTCACTATCCCTGATATCTGGAGCTCTAAAAAGGTTAAGGGGTATGTTGATGAGGCCTTGTCATATGGCTTATATTGTAGATGTGGAGAGACATGTGTGACCCACTTTAAATATCTATGAGAGGTAAGAGGTTTCTACAGTTCTTTACCCACCCCCCAAAAAAAGGCAATCTTGGTAAGAAATTATTATTGCTGTCATTGGATTGCCAGATAGACAAACTAGAAGGAGGGTTGAAGTTTAAAAGCAATCAGCAGGGAAACATCGAAAAGGAAATCAGTTTATTACAAGGGCAAAAGTTAAAATCATATTTGTGAGAGATTATATTCACGAAACACTTGAAAATGGAAGGCACAGTTTTACTTTAAAATCATGTATAATTCTTACTCTCTGCCAATAATGTCTATTAGGTATATGTGATTAAAGACTAGTGAAAACAAAAACTATATATGGGACAAAATATAAATTGGTAATTATCAGAAGGAATGAGACACAGACATAGAATTTGGAAAAGGAGATTTTAGAAAAAGTAGTAAGTAATCAGTGAGATAAAACTTGATTTCTACATTTTCATTTGCAGTATGTGCATATACTTTATTACCCATAGTTATTTTATATTTTGATAGTTTTATAGTAAAATGGTATATATTTGTTTGTGGGAGAAATGAAATGCAACATTACTAAAAATCATAGCACTTCACATATTTTCTTTCAAAAATTAATACACAGAATATATAGAATAGTAAAACAGAATATTGACAATAAAGAACTTTATAAATGTTAATTTTTTATTTTTTCATAATGTAAAAGACTGATTTTATAAATGAGAAAATTTTAATTTACAGTGAAAATTTTAAATCTTAAATGCAATAGGATATAAACCAATGTACAGAATATTTAATATAAATACATATAATAAGCAGACTGTGGGAATGTAATCATATAGAATATATTCTATTTCAACAGATGTATTGATATATACTTAGTACAAAATTCACACATTTAAAGTCCGAAATCCAATTTTTAAATTGTATTAACAGGATTATTTAAGCATCATCACATTTTAATTTTATAACATTTCTTGCTCTTAAGATGAAACGCATGTGTAAACTATGGGCTTTAGGTGAAAATTATACGTCACTGTAGGTTCATCAGTTGTAGCAAAGGTACCACTCTGGTTGATAATACTGATAATGAAGGAAACTACATATATGTTGGAGCAGAGAATACATGAGCTATCTCTGTACCTTCCTCTAATTTTTCTGTGAACCAAAAACTGCTCTAAAATATAAAGAGAGAGAGTGTGTGTGTGTGTGTGTATACACACTGGACATTGTGTATATATATATATTTAAAAGGTGTATGAGTAATGATGATAAAACGTGATTTAGAAAGCACTCACAAAATATAAGAAAGAAGAACTTTTTGAAGTCGCTGGAAAGCATCCAAGAGCAGACAGAAGCCTGGAGGCAGTTACCCTTTGAAATACTGCAAAAGGAAAGGACACAATTTAGAGTGTAGGTTGTCTTTGTGGCTGTCTTCACTGAGGGCATATCCCAATAAAACAGTTACAGCAGCACAAAACCATAGCCTTACATGCTCACTGTGACAGAGAACAAAGTTCAGGAATGTATAAAAATGGCTGGGAACTAAAACAGGAAGCCCTAGATTTAAGAGTACCACAGAACAACTAAAAGAATGGGAGTAAATTTGTATGTATATAGCTTCCAAATCCTTCATTGATCTCTAAAATATAAATGTTTAGGGGACATCCCAGGGGTTTTTTCTCCCCAAAGCGGAAAGAAACCAGAAAGTGATCTACACATGAATGAGAAAAAAATTACTGTGTAACCTCTGCAAGTTTGCTCTTTGTTGATTGTGCCTTTGTGAATCTATGAACAGCTTTGGGAGCAGAAAGCTGAAACACTAGTGCTTTGGTGTACTGAAAGATAAAACACACAAATGGCAGAGAAAGTGGAAATTTACAAAGAAAGCCCCAGAAGTAAGACAATCACAGAAAGGGTGAGGCTAAACCTTTGAGGATAAACAGCTGAAATTGTCTGTGTAGACACAGAGGACATCCATGGGAGCCAGGCTATAAAACAAACAAACAAACAAAAGTCAGCAGCAGGAACCTGAAAAAACTAAGAGGAGATATCACATTCCAGAAAAATACAGTTTTTAGTGTGGGTCCAGACAACTTAATTGTCTACCAGAAAAACAACCCAACAAATTTTATAAGAACATAACATAAAGTGAATACAATGCATTTTCTACAATGTCCAGTCTTTAGTCAAAAATTAGTAGACATGACAATTAAAAGAAAAATGTGACCCACTCACAGGAGGAAAAAATGTAGTTAATAGAAAATGATTCTGAGGTATTGCTGTTGTTAATATTTCAAATCAGTCAGTTTATAGATATGTTCAAATAACTAAAGAAAAACATAATAAAAATGTGAGATCTTAATGAGCAAAAAGAGAATGACAACAAAAAAATGAGAAAAGAAAAAGTCAAGATCTGAAAATTACAGTAAGTGAAACAAATTTTACATGATCAACACAGCAGATTAAAGTTGATGAAACAAAGAGTAAATTTATCACAAATTAATAGATTCAAGAATAGATAGCAATAATAATAATAATAAAATAATAAAAAACTGGATGTCAAAGATGCATCAAGTGGTTCAAAAAATACATAGTGTCTCTAAAAAAAAGAAATGAGTAGACAAATATTTGAAGAAATACTGGTCAAAATTTTCACAAATCTAATTAAAACTATTAAATTTTAGAGCCAGTAAACCAAATGAGTCCTAAAATGTATAAATTACAAGAACTCACTGTCTAGCAACTTCATAGACAAATTGCCCAGAGTCCAGTTTTCTTTTGACAGCAGCAAAAGAAAACTGATTTATTACATAATGAGTGAACACAGGTATGATCAAAACCTAACTTTTCACTAGAGACAATGGAGGACACCAAATGTTTAAATAGCATAAATGAAAGACAAAAAAAAAAAAAAAAAAGAAGTGATATCTCAATGGCCTAACATTTGCAGGAATGTAAGAATCATTTTTGATCTATCCCTATCTCATTCCTGTCTAACATGCAAGTTACTTCAGAGACACAACAAACATTTTGGTTAACAAAAATGTAACAAAAGAAGAAAAATATTGCTCCTTCTTTTCTGGAAATAAAAATTTACACATCACCATTTGAGGAATATAGATAATATTCTCCTTTATACGAGAAGAAAATTTTTAAAAGTGAAAGAAGAGAAACACTTTTATTAGTACAACTGTCCTATTGAAACATAACCATTACAATAATTTATTTTATATTTGTTATATTAATATATCAACATTTTTGAGATATTCACCTTAAAATAATTTGAATTTAGCCACAGTATCAAATCTGTAAAAACTGGATTGATAAAATCATTTTCTGAGCTTGAGTTGTAACTATCTAGTAGTTAAAGTCTAGAAAGAGTTGTAGGGTTACAAAAGGTTACAGCCCAGAAAGAATTGTAGAAAACTAAATTTCATTTCTGCCTTCTTCTGCCATGAATATGCAAGCATAGAGTGTTTACTTTTGTAATGATAGTTTTGTATTATTCACCGAAAACAATTATCACCATGAGTTACTTTTTTCTGTTTATAAAGTAAAGAATTATTATATAATGAGTTAAATAGCATTTTCATCTGCCATGTCCATTATCCTGAGCTGAAATAATCTAATTTATTAAGGTATTTTGCTTCCTTTAAGAATAATTTTAATGGCATACACTTTAAGTGTTACGTCCCATTAAAATTATCTCGTTCAAAGCATCAATGCACATTTATTCTTAAAAAAAATGACAACCGACAGGAATTCTATACATATTAACTTTAGTCCTCCCCCATCTTTTATGTTTCGTATGAGATGATGGCATTCTAGAGAATTAATTTTTAAAAAAATTCATTTTCTTGATGTGGAGATTAATAGGATGTTAAAGTTTTCAGAACATTCAACTGATTAGAAAGGGATTATCTGGTTTAAAGCCACAAGAGAAAGGAACACAATAAATTGCTGTTATACTTGGGAAATTTATTCATAAGTAGAATTTATGTGATATAACAGTTAGAGGAGTTAGTTCAATCTACTTTAGAAAAGATAAATCTATGCCAAAATGACTAACCCATGGGGAATAGCTATCAGTCATTATCTTCATGGTTTCCTATGTCCTAGACAAGTATTATTTTTATATGTTGTACTAAATGTAAAATTTAAAAAGAAAGTCAAAATTGGGGCAACAGTCTTTGATAAATATTATAGCATATGATAATCATTTAAACAATTAAATCAGATGTAATAAGCCAACACTCCATTATCACGATTATATATAGAAAATGTTACATACTCATTTTTTTTAGTGAATTTACATGTTCCCCTGTTTATAAAAATTTTTAAAAAGATCTTAGGACGTACCCACACACATTAAGGTAACAGTATTATTCAGATTAGTGAATGTCAAAAAAAATCTGTCTCAATTTTATAATTAGAAGGTTCAAGTCCAAAATTAATCAGCATTCAAGAGCAAACTATATTTCACCTTTCCCTCGTGCAGATTGGCTTTCTTTTGCCCAGTACCCTTAGGTCCCCACTGACTAGCTGTAAATGTATGAGATGAAAGTGGAGGATATTGCCTGATAGGCAGACTGGGTGAGAGGAACCTTTCTGGTCTGACTGTTGGCTTCAGGCTTACTGGGTCTGGAGATGGTGAAAATGCATGAGAATTTGAAGGTGCTTAGAAGATAACAACTGCAACCCTTTAATTCTAATTTCTGTGAATGGGCAATCTGCGTTGTGCTTTAGGTAATCCTTCAGGGTCCTTCCTTGGCATGAGTTTGTCTTTTACCACATGTAAACATTAGCTGAAGGAATCTCCTTGCCTTCTGACAGCAACTGTTTGTCAATGTACTGAGAAGCTTTAGACCCCTTTTTCTCTCACTGGTTCACTGCTGGCTCAGAGAATATTCATCAACTTCCTTGCCCTATCTTTGAAAGATAGTCAAAGATATTTATTTGTTCAGATTTCTAACTGTGAAATTTATAGACCAATTATTTTAAAGATTTTAAGGATCTTAATACACATTTAAAATTACTTTCCACCAAACTTACATGAACTTTCACTCCTACTATGAGTGTGTGAAAATACTCATAGGTGAAACATAGCATGTGATTAAAATTAAATGTTAAATTTTTTATTCACTGATAATGTTATAAAATTTGTAGGATAATCTGTTTTTTCACGTCTGTTAGGCTTCAAGTATATTATTTTAAAATTATTGGTGCTATGATTTTAATCACATTATCCCTAAAGCATTTTTAAATTTTTTAAAATTTATTTTTAATAATACATAAATGTCATATTTTCAGAGTACACGTGATATTTTGACACATTTATATAACGTGCAATAATCAAATCAAGGTAATTAGATTATCCATTATCTTAAGCATGTTTCTTTTTTTATTCTGAGAACATCTGATTATTCTCCACTGTATATTTTGAAATATACAGTAGATTATTGTTTATTTTTGTCCTTTACTGATTTGTAAAACACTAGGTTTTATGTCTTCTATCTCTATTTTTACACCCATTAATCAAATTTCATTCATCGCTACTCACTCTTCCTGACCGCTGACAGCAAGCAATCTACTCTCTACCTTCAAGGACATCCACTTTTTCAGCTTTCGTGTCTGAGTGAAAACATACAATATTTGCCTTTTTGTGCTTTGCTTATTTCACTTAAAATAATGTCCTACAGTTCCATCCATGTTGCTGCAAATGACAAGATTTCATTTTTTATGGTTGAATAATACTTACTGTGTATATAGACTACATTTTCTTTATCCATTTATTTGTTGATGGGCAGTTAGGTGATTCTAAATTTTGGCTATTGTAAATAATGCTGCAATAAAAGTGGAAGTACAGATATCTCTCTGACACAGTAATTTCCTTTCTTTGGTGTATGTGTCCATTAGTAAAACTGCTTAACCATGTAGTAGTACTATTTTTAGTTTTCTGAGGAATCTTCCTATTGTTGTCCATAGTGATTGTACTAATTTACATTTCCACTGACAGTGTACAAGGCTTCCCCTTTCTCCACATTCTTGCTATCATCCTTATTCCCTGTCTTTCTGAGAAAAGCCATTTTAACTGAGGTGAGATGGTATCTCACTGTACTTTTGATTTGTGTTTCCCTGATAATTAGTGATGCTGAGCATTTTTTCATGTATCTGTTGACTATATGTCTTCTTTTGAGAAATTATTCTTATATTTACCAGTTTTTTAATCTTATGTTTCTTGCTACTGAACTGTTGGTGTTATGTATGTGTGTGTGTGTCTGTGTGTGTGTGTTTTAAATTAATCCTTTGTCAGATGAATACTTTATAAATATTTTCTCCCATTTTGTAGTTTAACTCTTCACTTCGTTGTTTTCTTTGCTATGCAGAAGGCTTTTGGCTTCATAAAATCCTATTTATCTACTTTTTCTTTTGTTGGCTGTGATTGTGAGTTCTTAGTCAAAATTATCTTTGCTGGGACAAGTGTCCTGAAGCATTTCCTTAATGTTTTCTCATAGCAGTTTCATAGATTAAAATTTTAAATTTAAGTCTTCAATCCATTTTGATTTGATTTTTGTAGGTAATGAGAAATAAACACCCAGTTTCATTTTTTGCATGTAGATATCAAGTTATCCCCTTGTCTTTTTGTCTTCTCCTGAACACTCCAAACTTTTTTATGCTCTGCCCATTACCCAGTTCCAGAGCCACTTTCATGTTTGTAGGTATCTTTATAGCAATGCCCTGCTACTCAGTAGCAATATCTTGTCTTAGTCAATTTGTGTTACTATGAAGAAATACCTGGGGGCAAAAAATGTATAATGAAAAGAGGTTTATTTGGCTCAAAGTTCTTCAGGCTGTACAAAAAGAATGGCACCAGCATCTGCTCCTGGTGAATGCTTCCAGCTGTTTCCACTAATGATGGAGGGGAAAGGGTAGCCGGTGGGTACAGAGATCACATGGTGAGAGAAGAAATGAGAGATAAAGGGGATATTCCAGGCTCTTTTTTTAAAAAGTTCTCTCGGGAACTAATAATGTGAGAAATATCTCAAACTCTAACCCCTCAGGAATGTATTAATCTGTTTATGAGGGATTTGCCTCCATTACCCAAACATCTCTCTTTAGGCTCCAGCTTCAACATTAGGTGATCTCATTTCAATTTGACGTTAAAAGGGTAAAAAAATCCAAACTATAGCAAGAATGTTCCATGTGCTGATGAAAAAATTGTATATTCTGTAGCAGTTGGGTGAAATATTCTGTAAATGTCAGGTTGAACTATTTAATCTGGTGCTTAGCTTAACTTTAATGTTTCTTTAATTTTCTGTATGGGCTATCTGTTCATTACTAAGAGTAGGGTGTTGAAGTCATCTGTTATTATTATATTGCAGTTCATCTCTCTCTCTAGGTCTATTAATGTCCATGTTATATACTTGGGTGCTACAGTGTTGGGTGCACAGATATTTATAATGTAATATTTCCTTGCTAGATTGATCCTTTTATCATTTTCTAGTGTCTTTTTTTCTGTTTCACAGTTTTTGACATGTAAAATATTTTATCAGATATAAGTATCACCACTACTGGTCTTTTTTTCTATTTCCATGGAATTTATCTTTCTCTACTGAATCACTTTTTGTGTATCTTTATAGGTGAAGTGTTTCTTTTTTTTTTAGTTGTTGTTGTTGTTGTTGTTGTTGCTGTTTTTCCCTGAGATGGAGTCTTACTCTGTTCTCCAGGCTGGAGTGCAGTGGCGTGATGTTGGTTCATTGCATCCACCAACTCCCAGGTTCAAGCAATTGTCCTGTCTCAGCCTCCTGAGTAGCTGGGACTACAGGCATGCATCACCATATCCAGCTAATTTCTGTATTTTTAGTAGAGACGGCATATCCCCATGTTGGCCAGGCTGATCTCAAACTCCTGAACTTGTGATCTGCCTGCCTCGACCTCCCAAAGTGCTGAGATTACAGGCGTGAGCCACCATGCCTAGCCAAAGTGTGTTTCTTAAATGTAACATTTACTTGGATCTTGTTTCATTTATCATCTGTGTATCTTTTAATTGGAGAATAGAGACTATTTACATTCAATGCTATTATTAATAGGTAAGGACTTACTACTGCCATATTGTTACTTGTTTGCTCATTTTATATATCCTCTCTTGTTTTCTTATTAAAGTGAAAACTAAATTAACCACTATCCTTTTTATTACTGCCTTCCTTCGTTATTTTCTCTGTTGGTATGTTTTAATTCATTGATTTTAATTTTTATTGTATTTATTATAGGTTTTTACTTTGTAGTTAACTTGAGACTTACAAAAATCATCTGATAGTTACAATAAGTTATTTTGAACAGATGACAACTTATTTTTGATTACAAAGAAAACAAAAACAAAAACAGAGGAAAAGATTTAAAACTCTACATTTTAACTCCATGCCACCATATTTTGATCTTCTGTTGTCCTAGTTTACATGTTTTTGTATTTGTTATCCCTTAATATGTTACTGTAGCTATTATTGTTTTTGGTAGATTTGTCTTTTAGTCTTCAGGGTAGAGTTATGTGTGGAATGCATACATAGCACAATTACAGGGTTAGAGTATCCTAAGTTTGTGTACTTACTTTTCCAGAGTTTTATACTTTCAAATGTTTTCTTTTTGCATGTTAGCATTTTTTTTTCTTTTGTATTGAAGAACTTCCCTTAGCATTTCTTGTAAGATAGGTCTGATGGTAATGAATTCCCTCATCTGTTGTTTGGCAAAGACTATTTCCTCTTCATCTTTAAAGGAAAATTTTATTAGATACAAAATTCTTGGTTTGTAGTCTTTTTCATTCTGTACTTCGAATATGTCATTCCCACTTTCTCCTGGCCTGGATGATTTCTGCTAAGATGTCAGTTGTTAAATAAATTTGAGCTTCTTTTTTGTTATTTGCTTTTCTCTTGCTGATTTTTAAAATCTTTTCTTTGTTCTTAACTTTCGAGAGTTTGCTTAATATATGCCTTGGGATAGTTTTATTTAGGTTTAATCCTTTTGGTGTTCACTGACTTTCCTGTACCTGGATATTTACATCTTTTGTAAATTTTGAAAAAGTTTTTGGTATTGTTACTTCAAATACATTTTCTATTCCTTACTCTTGACAAATTCACTTTGTACATTAGTAATTGTTGGATTTGCACCTTTGAAGCAATTTTCTAATCTTCTAGTTGTTTTTCATTTATTTTCATGTTTTCCCCTCTTACGACCGTGGATTCTTCTGTAGCCTGTCTTTGAGGTCACTGTCTTTCCTCTGCTCAATCTATTCTGCTGTTGAGAGCACCTCAGTTCAGCAAATATATTTCTCAGTTCTAGGATTTCTGTTTTGTGTTTCAGTATTACTAATTCTATTTCTGTTAAATTACTGTGGTAAATTTCTAAACTGTATTCTGTGTTGTTTTGTAAATTTCTGTTTTCTAAAAACTGCTAGTTTAAATTCTTTATCAGGGAGCTCACCTATCACTGTCTCATTGGGTTTGGTCATTGGTGTCTTGTTTTGTTCATTTGTGGAAGTTTCTTGTTTACTATTTTTTCTTGTGGAAATATATGTATTTTTTGCATTGTAAGATTAGCTGTTTATTTCAGTCTTCTTTGTCTGGCTTGCTTTGATTTGCATTTGTTATGTTTGCATAGAGATTTCTGTGGAGTATACCTGTTGAATTCCCTTTTACCACTGAGAAACTGTCCACCTTTTCAGCACTAGCTATAGCCTTGGGCCCAGGTTTTCCTCAGCTTTAGCAAACATGGGATGCTGCCATTCCCATATGACGAAGGTAACAAAAGAGAAAGTCTGGCAGTGCAGGAGGGATGGCTAGATGTTCATGCCTAGGAGACCTGTGGAATGTACTATGATGCTGCTTAACAACCACTCTTATTTGATACCTAATTTGGGTGATATACAGAGCAGAGTTTTCTGGTCTGAGGATGCTAGTCCCACTTTCACCTTTTGTCTCTGCTGTCCTTAGGAATTTTTCTCTCTTCAGGCACTTGTGACACTTCCCTTGGGTTGAAATAAGGACAGGTCTTCTGCCAGAAAATCCAGGATGGCTGTAAAGTTTGATATCAGTCTTTCCAGTGTAGTAACCATGAGTTGAGGAAAAATTTCACATGCTTGGTGCCTGGCAGATTAGGAAAAGGGCATCATGAATATAAAAGGTAGATTCTCCTATTGTCTGCACAACGTATTTTTCACTTCTTTGCAGTCCTGTGGACTGCATTATAATATGAGAATCTTGGCACTTTGTTTTTGATTTTGTGTGGAAGGGGGCAAGTGAAGAAAGCTTGCTTCTAGTGTGCCACTTTAGTGACATCTAGATTTCAATCACTGAAAAATTCTATACCTAATATAATCACAGATTTCTCTACCTAGTTGAGTGAAAATTACCGTTTACCCCAAGATTAAATAGGATTTTGAAGGTAAAGATCTAGAAAAGCCTAAATAAATTATATATTCCAAAAGGTCATTCAATGATTCCAGAAAATTCTGTGAAATTTTATACAGAGTTCCAATGTAAGAGATCATTTCTCAAAGTATGTTCTTTAATTTTATTCTTACTAAAAATCTTTAGGGAGTAAATTCATTTACATTTTATAAAACATAAATACTGTCCAAAAATGATGCAGATAATTTGTAAAAAGACTTTTCTAGTTTAATCATCTGTGTTTATGTCCAACATGTTTATGAGACATTTTATGATAATAATGATTAGGGATATCTCCCTCCCCAGAGACATCCCAGTGTAGTAAATGCATAGTCTACTTAACCTTTTTCAAGAAAACTGGTTAACTTTCAGAGTACACATAAGATTGGTCTCTCCAGAAGAAGGGTAGGTAGGTGCTACAATCTGAATATTCGTGTTCCCCCTAAGTGGATATGTCGAAACCTAATCTCCAATGTGATGATATTAACAGTTATTAAAAACTGGAGCCTTCAGGAGGTGACTAAGTTGTAAGAAAATAGGCCTTATGAATGAGGTGTGTGCTACTTTAAAGGAGACCTCAGAGACCTGCTTGTCTCTTCCACTATGTAAGGACACAGTGAGAAAGCACCGTCTATGAATAAGAAAACAGGATCTCATCAGACACAAATCAGCTTGTACCTTGATTATGGACTTCCCAGCCTCTAGAATTATAAGAAGTAAATTTCTGTTATTTATAAACCACCCAGGTTGTGATATTTTGTTGTTGCAGTCCAAATAGACTAAGATAGTGGGTCACTAAATGAGTTTCCTACTTACTAGGCAAAATGACGTGTACTCATTGAAGCTGTATATAACTATATTGAAAATCCAAAATATTTTACACAAAAAGCTTCTAGAATTAATAACTCAGTTGAGTAAGTTGCCAGGAGACAAGATCTCTATACCAACGATGCATTGTGCTTCTACATAGAAGCGATGAGAAATGGAATTCTAGTTTATCTCTGTCTAGCTATCTACCTACCTGCCTGCCTATAAATCTATGAACCAACAGATACATAGGGACAGGTGTTCCTAAATGCATGCAAGATTTGTATGCAGAGTACTACAAAATTTTAATGAAACAAGTCAAGGAAGATATATATAGAGAAATATACTGTGTTCATAAATTGGAAAACTCAAAATTGTTAGTAATTCTCTTCAAATTGACATATGGATTTAATGCTAACCCAATTAATATTCTAGTAAGGTGTTTAGTTGAAGTAAATAAACTATTTTTAAAATATTCATGGAAAAAGAGCAAATAAATTAGAATGGCCAAAATAATTTTGACAAGGGAGAGTTGGAGGAATCTACTACTTAATTTTAACACTATCAAGTTAAGTAATCTAGGCAGTGCCAAATTTCTTAAATTATGGATATGTAAATACATGAAAGAGTATAGGGGAGTTCAGAAATTTACCCATGCATATGTGGTCTTTTATTTTTGACAAAATTGAAATGAAAATTCAAGAAAAAGGAAGAAATATTTTTAAATTAGTGTTGCTGAATCAATTGGATGTTCATGTACAAAAAAAGTTCATTCATTTATAATTTTTATCATATACAAACATCAATTAATTAATATTTTGAAATCTATTTATGTTTGTGTTTATGAATGTTTTTTGCTTATGCATTCAATAACTCATATAAATTGTAAAGCAATATTTTTTACCAGGTTAGTTTACAGGTTATGGAATCAGGCCAACCAACCAGAGTACAGATTAAAATCTTCACTTCAACTCTATGTAACTTTGCAAATATAATTTATCTTTTATGGGTTTAGTTTCACTATTTGTAAAACTATTATATGTATACTTACTTCATGGGATTACGGTGATAATTAAATGAGGTTATTTACATAAATGATAATGAAAGAAAAACATTTACTTATAATTACTTTGTGCCAGACATAAGCCTACGAGCTTTAGATGTATTGACTCTTTTACAGCTCACAACAAATGTATAATGAGTTACTTTCAATCCGTGTTTGGTATATGATAAAATGAGGCATATCAAAATTAAGCAATATGCTTAATATAGGAGACTTAAAGTGTTAGAGCTAGAACTATAACTCAGACTGATAGAGACTATGTATTAATTACTCTGTTCTAGTGTTAATACAGTGATCCATTGGAATGAGATGTGTTTATAATGTAATGTATTTAGTATATAATATTATATAAACTAGATATATATTGCCTTTTGAACACATTGCACAGAAAATACATGAACCATTTCTCAATAAGTCAGTGTTATCACTAATTCAATATTTGCAATGTAGGTTTTAAACTGCTATACAGTAGCTATTATTTCCTTCCTTCCTTCCTTCCTTCCTTCCTTCCTTCCTTCCTTCCTTCCTTCCTTCCTTCCTTCCTTCCTCTTTCTTTCTTTCTTTCTTTCTTTCTTTCTTTCTTTCTTTCTTTCTTTCTTTCTTCTTCCTCTCCTTCCTTCTTCCCCTTCCTTCCTCCCCTTCCTTCCTCCTTCCCTCCCTCCTCTTTCTTTCTTTCTTTCTTTCTTTCTTTCTTTCTTTCTTTCTTTCTTTCTTTCTTTCTTTCTTTCTTTCATAGGGCTACTAGCTGTAACTTTATGCTATAGTTTAGTAAAATCTTTTCTGTTGCAAGACTTTTTCTCATCTAAATAATGACATTTACAATGTAAAATTCATGAAAAAGTAGAGTAAGCAATTGGATATGTTCTCTACAAATATAAATTTTTATGAATTTATTTGTGATCCAGTTGTTTTGTCCTAGAGGCTTTTAGAAAATTGTATTATTATTCTTAATTCCGTTGTCAAAACAGTGATTATGCTAGTCTTAATTGTATTTTATGAGAAACTGCTTTAATAATATCACATCCTCTTGCTTCAGGTGGATTAATGTAGTTTCATGTATTTACTTACAGAGGCTATCAATAAGATACAGATGACACAGAGAAAATACAGAAAATATTAGTTTGATAATGTGTATAATTCATGCTAAATCACTCATTATTTTATGTTACTCATATCCTAATGGAAATGAACATAAATATCCCATAAAGCAATTCTTCAGTTAGATGGTAGCATGGAGCATATTCAGAGTCAAATAGGCTTATACCATCATACCAGTACCTAAAAGTATCAGAGCAGAGTTATACATGTTTGAATATGTTATAAAGAACATGTGTTATAAAGAACATATATTATAAAGAACATGTAAATTTTTGGTAGAAATGTAAGAAAGAAGGAGGATAGTAACTGGCAGAGTTGGAGTAGGCTTTCAATTTGCCTTTGTACTTTTCTAATTATCTTTGAATAATTATAAAATGTTTTTCAAATTCAAAACACATAGTCATAATGGAAATGGTTTTTACAGTAATTCTAAATGCAGAGAAGTCAAATTGTGTATCAAGATTTCAAGCAAATTTTAGCCTTCTTTACATTAGATAGGCAATATTTTGACATTATGGGTAGTGTCCTGTAGTAAAAAAGTAAAATCTTCTATGATCATCCTTTAAAGGTGATATGAAGAAAAAAAAACAAGTAATATTTCTGGAAGCTGGGTTCTTTGTTATTATACAGCATGAAATAGAGTACTGGTTAGAACAATTGGATAATATGATTGGTACACTGTTCATTGGTTTTCATCTTTTAATGTCTTAAAATTACTCCAAGGAAAATACTAACAAATCTAAAAGTGTACATATTTGTAATCATTTTATTTATTGGGAATAGGTGTGTTCAGTCAGTTGCAAGGTTAATTTCAATTAAATTTCTAGAAATTTCACTAGAATTGCCTTTCCTGTGAAATTTTAAAATTGTCTTGGAAGTTATGTCAATTTGAATCTCAGTCTGCTAAACCTTTAAATACACTTCTGAATGACAAAGCTAATTCATCAATTGTCATCCTCAAAAAACAAGGTAAAATAAATATACATTGGGTGGGAGAAAATGACTTTCCTTCAAATAGAACGTAAGGATATATTCATTAACGAAGGTAGAGGCAATTAAGAAAATTTAAAGTATTAATAAATTTAATGAGAGAACTAATTTTACTGATTTTAGTGTGTCTGTCTAATTAAAAACCATGAAAACCAAATGACCATCTTTACTTACATCCCAGATTCTAAATGCAAATGAAGGAGTCACTCATCAAAGGCTTCTATGGCTAAATTTCATGATTATATACTAAAGAGGAATCTAACCAAGAAACTCACGGCTGCTCTTGAGAAGATGCCCTGCTAAACCACTAAGGCAAAAATCACTTTTTATGACCTCACCCAGTATTTGATAGAAAGGGATTCGCAGCTTGCCTGTAAACTACTCTCTTCATTTACGGGGAGATTCTCTGCAAAGAGAAGTGACCCAATCAAATTTCCTTCCCAAATCCATTGTTGGTATGTTATGGTGAATGTATCTGTATATAGAATGCTTTACCAAGATAAACCTGGTCTCTTGAGAATTGCTTATGGTGAAGAAACCTGAAATCCATCGATTCATGGGGTATGACTTTATAAGAAATATCATGTAACCTGTAACTGTTAAGAGTGTACAATGAAGTTTTGTGACCAAACAGCTTACTTATGTGCAAGTAATAGCTGCATACATCTCTTACAGTCATTGACTGTTAAATCTTGATCAGAATCTGGCCTAATGTGAGAAGAAAGGACCTAGAAAGCTTCTGGGTAAATGATTATATATATATATATTATATACACATATAATATATATATACACACACACACATATATATCTTATTCAATTGCATGTGCACTTGAATTTATTGGTAAAGCTTAATATAAAATAAGTTTTCTAAATTGTGTGAGTCTCATTTGACAATCCAATCATGTGTTTTTGTTCAGGGTATTCCCAAATTGTCTTTCAGAACTTCGAAGTACAATGTCTAATAAAAAAGAGGGAATTAAAAACATGATGAGAATTTGATGTTTTTTGTGTTATATCAGCTATGTCCACGTAACTTTGTACAATTTATATAGCTCCTCACGCATTAAATTCTCTGTTTAGTTATTGGCCTCTTGGAATAAATTTTACAATGGAGTGATCAAAATCTTTGATTTTGTTCTAATTCAAACTTCTAGCAAATACATGTTTTGAAAGGTCACTTGGGTCTAAGAAACCACACTTGGAAGTAGAGGATGAGGTAAGTAGAAATTCATTAAAAAGTATTCAGCAATTTTAGTTGATAAAAAGCTCACTGAATAATGTGAATAAATGAATGAAGGGAATGATATACCATGGTGGCCAAATATCTAAGTTGATATTGTGTGATATTGGAGTGAAGATGATACATTTTACTCTCTAATAGATCACAATGGAATACCATGTTAAGTTCTAGGCATATCATTTTCAGAGAGATATAGATACTGATTTGCCTGGGAAAGTCCTACTTTATATTTATATCTGTTTTAGGAAAAAATTATTAACAGTGGCCTTTTTCATTTTCAATAGTGCTCTGCTTTAAATGATGAATATAGGGTCATTCTAGATATAGACAAATTAGAATATGTTTAAGAGAAATCAATTTGCATGGTAAAGGACTAGACATGTCTAACACGGATATTCTGGATATTAGGAAACTTGTCACAATTTTATTCAAGTATTGGAGAATGTTTAATAATTTATTTTCTAACTACCACAGCTTGTCAGCTTTGGAAATGATTCCATAGCAGGATTTGAGTTTTTCCTATTACTGCAACATGGCTTCCATCATGACTGACAGCCAGGACAGCTTCTAGTGATACTTCATAATTTATTCTAAAAATTAGTTTTTAATTTTAATTTAAAAAGACCTTACTGATTCCTAAGATCTCACCAAAGGCTCAAAGTTTGTGAATTAACAAAGTCAGAGAAAAACGGGGAGAGAGAAAGAATAAGAATTAATGATGCAGGACGGGCGCGGTGGCTCAAGCCTGTAATCCCAGCACTTTGGGAGGCCGAGACGGGCGGATCACGAGGTCAGGAGATCGAGACCATCCTGGCTAACACGGTGAAACCCCGTCTCTACTAAAAATACAAAAAACTAGCCGGGCGAGGTGGCGGGCGCCTGTAGTCCCAGCTGCTCGGGAGGCTGAGGCAGGAGAATGGCGTAAATCTGGGAGGCGGAGCTTGCAGTGAGCTGAGATCCGGCCACTGCACTCCAGCCTGGGCGACGGAGAGAGACTTCGTCTCAAAAAAAAAAAAAAAAAAAAAAAAAGAATGAATGATGCTCTGGGAATATATAACACAGTTGTTTGATTTTTATTTGACTTCTGCAACACTCAGGTTACAGACAGAAGATGCTTGACTGTAATGAGCTATTAAAGATTAAGGACTGGGCTTCTGCAAGATCATAATGGTAAGAGAAAGTTCAGTTGTCTCATGATAAATTTCTTTTTTTTTAATTATTATTATACTTTAAGTTCTAGGGTACATGTGCACAATGTGCAGGTTTGTTACATATGTATACATGTGCCATGTTGGTGTGCTGCACCCATCAACTCGTCAGCACCCATCAACAATTTACATCAGGTATAACTCCCAATGCCATCCCTCCCCCCTCCCCCCTTCCCACAATAGGCCCCGGTGTGTGATGTTCCCCTTCCTGTGTCCAAGTGATCTCATTGTTCAATTCCCACCTATGAGTGAGAACATGCGGTGTTTGGTTTTCTGTTCCTGCCATAGTTTGCTGAGAATGATGGTTTCCAGCTGCATCCATGTCCCTACAAAGGACACAAACTCATCCTTTTTTATGGCTGCGTAGTATTCCATGGTGCATATGTGCCACATTTTCTTAATCCAGTCTGCCACTCATGGACATTTGGGTTGATTCCAAGTCTTTGCTGTTGTGAATAGTGCCACAATAAACATATGTGTGCATGTGTTTTTATAGCAGCATGATTTATAATCCTTTGGGTATATACCCAGTAATGGGATGGCTGGGTCATATGGTATTTCTACTTCTAGATCCTTGAGGAATTGCCATACTGTTTTCCACAATGGTTGAACCAGTTTACAATTCCACCAACAGTGTAAAAGTGTTCCTATTTCTCCACATCCTCTCCAGCACCTGTTGTTTCCTGACTTTTTAATGATTGCCATTCTAACTGGTGTGAGATGGTATCTCGTTGTGGTTTTGATTTGCATTTCTCTGATGGCCAGTGATGACGAGCACTTTTTCATGTGCCTGTTGGATGTATGCATGTCTTCTTTTGAGAAATGTCTGTTCATATCCTTTGCCCACTTTTTGATGGAGTTGTTTGTTTTTTTCTTGTAAATTTGTTTGAATTCTTTGTAGGTTCTGGATATTAGCCCTTTGTCAGATGAGTAGATTAAATTTCTGAAGAAGGGGACCAGCTTGGTGGTTCATGCCTGTAATCTCAGCACTTTGGGAGGTCAAGCCAGGTAGATTGCTTGAACCCAGGAGTTCTAAACCAGTCTGGCAACATGGCAAAATCCTATCTGTATAAAAATTGGCCAGGCGTGGTGACTCACCTGTATTCCCAGCTACTAGGATAGCTGAGGTTGGAGGATTGCTTTAGTTCAATATGTTGAGGCTCCAGTGAGCCATGATCAACCCACTGCCCTCCAGCCTGGATGACAGAGCAAAACAGGGTGTCAAAAACTAATATTAAAAAATAATAATAGTAATAAAAAGAAATTTCTGAAGAAAATACTTAGGAACTTTATGAGGAGTGAAATTTCTAGCCATACCAGTGTGACTATGATATTTTCTGGTCTAATTCCTGAGGAAATGTCTTCCACTCTCCCACTATTTTTTTCTATTTGGGTGAATGTATACTGTATATGATAACTACATGTTTGTGATACTTACAAACAGATGTAATTATCAGTGTACATTGGGGTAAAATATTGCTGAAAAATATTTAACATGGAAGCAATAATTTTGTAACATTTGTATGTTTATGAAAGTGTCCATTAGTTTGTTGCCAGAGTCTGTTGTTTGACATTCAACCTCCTACCCATGCGTTCCTCCTGAAGGTAACACTAGGAAACAACTATTTGGCTCCTCAATGCTACCTGCCAGGCTGGTTTGTCTGAGACTTTGTTTCCCAGCAGGTCCCAAGTAGTTATGTTGTTTGAAGCTGTGTTTCAGTGAATCCTTAAAATATTTTTTGTGTGCTCTCTACTTTCCAAACAATACCTATAATAAAGAGGCATTTTCTTCTCAGTGATAAGCCAAGATAAATTATTATAAAAACCCTGCCTTCGGAGAAATTCCTAAAAATTCAAAACCTTTACTTTAGCATCTATCCTTTGTTTTAATTTTTCAGGAGATATATATCCTCAGTATTGTGTTTATGTTAGTAAGAGCTAATCTTCAAGCAGGTGTTTTTAAAAATAAACATTTTATTAAATGAGTAAATTCTGAGAAACTCACTAGGAGTTGAACCAAAATTAAATGAGAAAAGAAAAATTAATCAGGATTATTGAAAATGCTCCTTTTTAAAGTAACCTCTCAGAAGATTTCTAAGTCTATGACATGTACATTTTTCCAGTCGGCTATTGCCACATTCAACTGTTTACTTCTTAGGCTGGCTGCCTTAACCTGCCAGATAGTAACTGGAGGGTTAGCCTACACCTTCAGGGTATCAGATTCCATACATAGAAGAGGGAATGAAACAAAATAATTTCTGCTGAACATTTGCAGGTTTGGTAGTCCAGAGTTAAGGCCTAATTGAGAAAAGGGCTCAGAGGAGCCTGACTAGAATTTGATCAATCTTCATTACCATTAGTTGGAAGAAAAGTTTACAAAAAATTCTGTAAACTATTTAAAAAGTTTTATTCTAAGCCAAATGTGAGTGACCATGGTCCATGACATAGTGCCAAGAGATCCTGAGAACATGTGCCTGAGGTGGTCGGGCTATAGCTTGGCTTTATATATATTAGGGAGATGTAAGACATCAATCAATACAATATATATTCATTGAGTTCAGAAAGGTGGGACAACTCAAAGTGTGCATGTATAGCAGGCAGGGTTTCCATGGCATAGGTGAATTCAAAGATTTTCTGATTGGCAATGGGCTGAAAGAGTCTCTAAAGACTTGGAATCAGTAGAACGGAGCCTCTGGGTTAAGAAAAGGGGTTGTGGAGACCAAGATTCTTATTATGCAGATGAAGCCTCCAGGTAGTAAGTTTCAGAGAAAATAAATTGTAAATCTTTCTTATCGGAGTTAAAAAGATGCCAGACTCATAGCTAATTCTCTCCTGGATTAGGAGAAAGACCTGGAAAAAGAAAAGGATTCTCTATAGAATGTAGATTTTCTCCACAAAAGACAGCTTTGCTAGACCATTTCAAAATATGTCAAACAACTACATTTCGGGTAAAATGTCGCAAATTCTTTCAGGGCCTGGTGTTATGCTGGTATCTTATTGCTACTGTTAAATCAAGTTTAGCCAAAGCTGTTTCCTTACATATTTGAGTTTGGCCTAAAGGTTTTTATGTACATCATGAAGTATAACAAGTGGAAGTATAAACCAACTGTAGCCCAATCACTGAGTTTTGGCCAACCAAATGTAGTCAACTTTTTGAACCATGTTTAAGTAAGGCAGACACCAAGCTGTAATCAATCCAGTTGTTTCTGTATCTCACTTTCAATTTCTGTACATCATTTCCCTTTTTTTGGTCTATAAATATTTTTCCAACACATGGCTGCACTGGAGTCTCTGAATCTGTTGTGATTCTGGGAACTTCTTGATTCATGAAGCATTCATTGCTTAATTAAACTCCTTTAAATTTAATTCAGCTAATGTTTTTAACAACTGGTGTTAGAAATGGGATCCAAAGTACAGCTTCTAGCAGCCCCCAGGAGTGGTGAGTGAATAAGCAAGGTACCTTCAAGGATCCACTTGTGTCCCTTAATCTCTGAATGTCTTCGGATCATGAGTAAGTCTGTTCTCAGATTTTAGAGCTCCACAGATTTGTGTTTTGAACCCTCTGAGTTTCTTTGAGCACATTTCTGATCCAAACTGGGTTTGGAAGTTGCAACAGAAACTTGACTGGGTCCAGAATTGAATTTGATCTGGTAATCAACTGGCATGGATTGAATTAGAAGCCTGTTACATCTTACTGGGTGAGAAAGAAACTGGTAGTAAATGGTAATATGGCAGGGATCATAAAATTTGGCTTTTAAAAGTTCACAGGGATTTTTGTGTTCTACCCCTTTGTTTCATTTTTCTTGAGTGCTTAGGTAGGAAAAAAAATCATTGGTTAAGTTAATCAAGAGAACCTGAGAACAAAGTCAATGTTTTAGATAAGAATGGAAATGGGATCCTTAATTTCTGAAAAACTGAGTTTCTTCCAGCTTATACGTTAGGTCTGGGAAGCAGAGAAGTCCTAGAGAAATGGTAAAATCTCATAAATATAACTAGGAGAGGAACATTCCAAATGAACAACAATGCACTGATGTGTATTTAAAAAAAAAAAGAGGACTTCCAATTTAGTCTCCTGTAGGGATGTTGACTGGTGAGCTTCTAAATAGATTTCAACATTTTTATTTAAATCACACTTATTTTACTCTGGCCAGAATGGAAAATATTAAAATTCAGGTCCCCCATGCAGCTGGGTGAGTGGCAACTTGCAAAACAGAGAGGATTTTGTGGTTACATGATTTTACTTTGTAATGCGGCTTGGGCCCTGGAGCCATGGTGTGGTAAGTAGGGTCACTAGGGCTGCTCAGGGAAGGGGAGCACAGAAATCTGACATGAAGGCAAAAAGGTAAGAATTTCTTACCAGACTTCTAGACTCTCTCTCTGTGCAAACCAGTTGAATGAATAGTAAAAATCACTGGTTATCTCTTCTGTAATGTTTTAATTAATGGGAAAGAGAATGTGTGAGGCTAGTCTTAAGCTGTAATGAATGTGGTGTGCTCTATATGTCTTTCTGTATGGTTCTCTCATGAAGGGGGGTTCCTTAGGATAGAATGAGGGCCTAGGACCCCATTAGCCCACTGTTCAAGCCAGCCCAGAAAACTGGTCATTTACAAACTTTGTCACAGTACTTTGAAAACCAAAGAAACAAACAAAAATTGGATGAGGTCTCCATTTTGTTTTATGTCCTTGGTAGCTTGACTTTGTAACCATGTGGCAGTACTTTCTTTTGGTCTCTGCCATTTTACAATGGTGGCACAGGTTCAATACTGGCTTAAGAAAAATGAGTAAGTTTTGGTTAATATCTTTGTGATTTGTACCAATTGCTTAATCTCTTCCCTTCCATGAATAGCTTCTGGCTTCCTTTCTTACATCTTCCTTTCTCTAGGCTACCTCTAAAGATTCCAGATTTTGCAAAAACTGATTACCACCTCTTTGAAAATACCTCTCTTGTGGTTAAGTCATAACCTTAATTGAGGCTTGTTGGTTTCTCTTGTGAAATTACTTTTGGTAAAGTTTAAAAGCCAGAATATTGGTTGCTTGGCTTGACTAAAGGCAAGTAATAAGAAATTTAAAATGATTTTTAAAAGAGGGCTATGGTTAGAAGTCAGCTTAATTAAAAGTGGATATCCAAGCTATAAGTATCTTTAAAGTCTTTTGTTTTTTCTCATCTTGAATCTTGTTCTTTTTTTGGAAAAAGTGTTTTTCTTCTTAATCAACTAAATTATTTTGTCTTGCCACTGTTAATGCACACATGAGAAGACCTAAGATAACTTCTGATGACCTGGGACTCCTTGAGAAACACAGAGGACTTGCCACACACTCTGATTTTGGAAAACCCTCTGTGTTCCTCAGGAAAAACCCAGGAATGAAAAGCAAATAGATCTCTCTCAAAGTCTAAGTCTCTGTACGGTTTTGTATTGTGTTATCTGACACTTTTTACTTTGGTGGGTGTGACCCCTAATAATCTGAGAAAGGTCTCAGTTAATTTAAAAAGTTTATTTTGCCAAGGTTGAAGACATGTGCCCATGACACAGCCTCAGGAGGTCCTGACAACATATGCTCAATGTGGTTGGGGCACAATTTGGTTTCCTACTTTTTAACAAGACAGGCGACACCAACCAATATAAGCAGGGAGGGGGCTTCCAGGTCTCAAGTAGATGAGAGACAAATGATTGCAATTTTTTGAGTGTCTGATTAGCCTTTCCAAATGAGGCAATCAGATATTTATTTCTCTCAGTGAGCAGAAGGATGACTTTGAATAAGATGGGAGACAGCTTTTCTCTAAGCAGTTCCCAGCTTGACTTTTCCTTGCTAGCTTAGTGATTTTGGGGCCCCAAGATTTCCAAGATTTATTTTTCTTTCACAGGGTTATGAGAGCTTACTTTTCATTATAAGAGAGCTTTAGTGTATAATAACTAGGTAGGAAACACAGTTTTAGAAATGGAGTGATTGCAAAATGTGCTGATTGGCTTTGGGTTGCCATGCAATAAAATGCACAGTAAAAGCATTGCACTGTCTTCTCCCATAGCATTTCCCTATTTTTCGGGAGTCTAAGATCTGTTTTTGTCTTCCAGCTGTACCTGCTTATTAGCTCTAGAAGCTGCATGTTTTACTTGCCCTATTTATTGAAGGCCTCCATCCTGAGGCCAGTAACCCAATTAAGAAACTAGAAAAAAAAAAAAATCTTACAACTACTGGATCTTCTTCTGCCTATCTGTGTAGTTATATATGTATCGGGTATGTGATGTTTATATCAAAGAGCTATAGTTAATTAACTTAAAGAAAAATAAGTGCTTAAATCAAATATTTTGAAGAAAAAATAAAACTTCCATGTCTTTTAGTTTATGTAACTTTGGTAATCTTTTGGAAATAAAAGCAGCTTTAAAATTATTGGTAAAATAAACACATTTGATCTAAATCAAGTGGGTCAGATATTAGGTTTATTAAATGCTTCAAGGTCATAAACTGCTTTGACTTTTAAAAAAATTTCAATTTACCTACTTTGGAGACATTAGATTATAGATAAGGCCTGGGGACATATGGAATTAGCTACACCCCCCTAGCTATGCAAAGAATGTTGAAAAGAAAAGAGGTTTTATATAAGGAAGGATCTTGTATGGTAAATTCTTGTCCTAAAGTAAAACAACTGGTTGTTTAAAAAGAGGAATGTTGAGGACAAGTCAGAAAGTCCAAGCATGTTATAGATGATCTGTGTAAGTCATGAAAGGATTTGTGAATGGAAATCTGTGCACCAAAAGTAAAAGTTCACAAGAGTTACCATTATATGTGTTTGAGACTACTGGGATAAAATAAAAAAATAAAATAAAAACAAAAACAAAAACAAAAAACAGTTTTACCTGCAAGGTGTGTAAAGAAAGTAAAATGTGTTTTTAGTAAAAGATTATAAAAAGGCAGGGAAATGTAAATTTTTGCCTAGTTTAAAGGGTTAAATAGTTTTACATTAGATAAGATAAATATAAAGGTTTAAACAAGTTGTGGAAAGTTTGTTAAAAAATGGTCTTATAAAAGAAATTCTGTGTTTGAATGTATTATCTAAATTTAAAGGGGAATTATTTGATTTTTCTGTAAATTGAACATTGGAATAAAAGCACAACAGGGTTTTCTTAGAGCTCTGATATGCTCTTTAAGAATAATTTGTAAAGGGTTATAAAGGTTTTATGAGAATCTCAGATTATGATCAAACTGATTATGATTGAATGGATTGGTATGTAAGGATTCATTAAGAATTGGGGTAGATATTAATGATACACTAATTCAAGGGTGAAATTTGGCTTTCTCTTTTGAACAAGATTTTCATGTAATATTAAAGGACAATAAAAGATTTTTATTAGCTTTTTGAATAAACTACACACAAAAAAAGGGAAAGACAAGAGACAGATTGTTTGGAAAGTGAAGTCTTCCCTGTATCAATAAGTAAAGGTTTTTGCCTTTTAAATATTTTTGAGTCATCAGTTTGGTTAAACGAATAAACAACTTTTGGTTCACTGAATAACTAATGGTAACCTGGAATTCTATTTCCTAATATCGAGTGTTTTAAAAATTTAACATATTTGATAGGCTGCCCCAAATTAAATTTCAGCTTCAAAACTATCTTTTCTGACTCTGACTTTGAGATGCTACAGAGAAACATGGAACCATCCCAAAACAGATGTAAACAGGATTATTTGACATGTTTACTTACATTGGAAGCATTACCAAAATAAAAATAATGTTTAATCTTCAGGTTATACTTTAGTGAATAATGTTAACATATGTTCCAAAATTCATGGAATTACTAAAATTGTTATATGTCTGAGTATATGCTATCAATCATAATTATGGTTATTATGTTAAGTTAAAGTTATTGTAGACCACAGAAATCATGAAATTTCCTTGTAAATTGTGTTTTTAACTATTACTAAAGGCATTTCCACAGTTAATTGATTAATACTGATGTAGTTTCTGAAAACTTCACAAGCATGCTAAATCCTAGAATATAGTGTCTTCTAGGAGGTTTATGAAAGGATGGAAAGGACCCTGAAAAGCACTCTTGAATACAGGCTTTTGATAATTTTAGAATCATATCATTTGAACTGGATAAGAATTCTTGCAACTTTAATGAAAAGACTGAATGGGTTATAAAACTCTAACTCAAGTAGAACAAACATTAATGGAATATTTTGAAAATAATTTGCCAGATTTTCATGCTAAATCAGCTAATCCTGAAATTGTTTACATATACAATTAGAACAAACCCCATAGTCTAAGTCAAATTACCTTTCAAAACCCATTGGTTATCAGCACTGTGCACCTAATTTGGAGAATCTAATATTCAAGAGGACTTAAGTCTAATTTTAATTTTTAAAAAATGACTTATGGAGAACTAGGATGGCCACCTTGTCCTCCCTGAGTCCTTAAGGCTTTTGTTACTAAAAGTTCTGCATTCCACGCCTCATCATGGAAAAGATGAAATGATGTAAATTAAATATATATTGGTGTGATTACTTACAAATTGCTAAACTAGTTTATAACTAATGTTTAGTTTGTCATACCCATATTCCTGGAAAGACAATCAAAGCTTCACATAAATTTCACTACCTGATGGACCCTTTAAACATTTATATAGGAATTTTATTCGACTGCCATTTTCTTTTTTTATTTTCAAGTTTCAATTATGTATTCATCAGTGTACTCCCCAACACATTACATCAACATGATTTTATGCCTTCTTTGGAGAAATATTTCATGGTTAAGTGGAAAAATTTGCAGATGGCTTCTGGAAGACCCTCATTCTAAAGCCACAGTGAAATATTTTAATTAGAAATCTGGACCTTCTGGGCCAGGTGCAGTGGCTCACGCCTGTAATCCCAGCACTTTGGGAGGCCGAGGCGGGCAGATCACGAGATCAGGAGATCGAGACCAGCTTGGCGAACACGGTAAAAACCCCATCTCTACTAAAAATACAAAAAAAGTAGCCGGGCATGGTGGCGGGCACCTGTAGTCCCAGCTTCTAGGGAAGCTGAGGCAGGAGAATGGCGTGAACCCGGGAGGTGGTGGAGCTTGCAGTGAGCAGAGATCGTGCCACTGCACTCCCTCCTGGGTGACAGAGTGAGACTCCGTCTCAAAAAAAAAAAAAAAAAAAGAAATCTGTACCTTCTTTCTTCAGTTTGCTGTAATCCATATTCACTGAATAGAAGTTGTGTTGATTGTTGAGACCCAGTTTGTTCCAGGGTTCTGGGTTATTCTTTCTGTCCCAACTAACATCTGGATTAAACAATACCAGACACAATACTTACAGTGACTAATACCAGATCCTGGGCTAAGTAGTATCTCAATCAATTGTCATTTTCAATGTCTGTTTTATTTTTATTTTTATTATTTTTTTTGTATAAAAGGTTTCCCATACAAGAAGGATGATGTTATAACAATAGACTACTATGCCACCATGTATTTTCAACATGTAAAGGAAGTTTTTTATGGTGCATTGAGGACAATCCACTCCTTCACAATCTAAAACCCAAAAATTGGAACTTCTGAGAACATCAGAGGAAGACTGTCCTTGCCATCTGTACTGCAACAAAACTTCAGGACCTTTGGGTTAATATTCTCACAACTGAGAAGGGTCGCTTCACACTCTTGAAACTGTATAGCCATTGGTACCCTTAAGATAAAGCTAACTAGGGAAGTTTCTCCCCAGAAGTAGATGGCATCCTTGATGTAAACAGCTTTCCCAAGATCACGGATCAAGACTTTTCTACTATCATGAGGCTCTTATTCTGAATATCTTTTTCTTGCTTATGCCTCTATAAACAATAGAAATGAAAACGGGGTATGCTGTGTACACTTATGGGGTATACTTTTGTTTGTGAGGGAATTTGCAGCCAGTCTTATACATGGGTAACTTTATACCTTGATAAATGAAAAATGAAGGCCCAATGTAGGTAAGAAACTTAAATGGTATATATGTTGCCTCATAATCAGTCAGAAACAGAATGTTGGTTTACTCCTCTTAACTCACATCATGCGTTAAAGAGAACTTTGCCAGGAGGCCTTTGTTCTTCTAGAAGCACATCATTTGTTACGTTCTCCTCTTTCCATGGTTTGGAGTAAAAAAGGCAATGATTAGAAATGTATCCCTCATCCTTGAGGAATCACCACAGATTACTGGATATCTACCCAAAGGATTTTAAATCATGCTACTATAAAGACACATGTACATATATGTTTATTGCGGCATTATTCACAATAGCAAAGTCTTGGAACCAACCCAAATGTCCATCAATAATAGACTGGGTAAAGAAAATATGGCACATGTACACCATGGAATACTATGCAGCCATAAAAAAGATGAGTTCATGTCTTTTGCAGGGACATGGATGAAACTGGAAACCATCATTCTCAGCAAACTATCATAAGGACAGAAAAACCAAACACCGCATGTTCTCACTCATAAGTGGGAGTTGAACAATGAGAGCACATAGACATAGGGAGGGGAACATCACACACTGGGGCCTGTTGGGGAGTGGAGGTCTTGGGGGGGATAGCATTAGGAGAAATACCTAATGTAAATGATGAGTTGATGGGTGCAGAAACCAACATGGCACATGTATATGTATGTAACAAACCTGCACGTTGTGCACATCTACCCCAGAATTTAAAGTATCATTAAAAAATCAATCAATAATAATAATAATAAAGGAAATGTATCCATCATGATAGCCTCTTTAGCAGATTCTACTATAAAGACTATGGTTGCACATCAGACTTTAAATTCTTTGTGAAAGTTATTCTAAAGAATATAATTGTGTAAACAGCAAGGTATCTGTGCAGCCACTGACACTTTTGGCCTATGAAGAAATACATCAAATGTAGGTTATAGAGATTGAGTTGTAGGGAATTAATGAAGAGACTGCTTAGTTATCTAGCTCATTCTTTGATTTATTTAATGTGTTTTGGCTTATGGGGACCCTGGGTAATAAACATACTCCAAATTCTTGGTATTATCTTCCCCATAGTCATTATAGTAGTATCCCTTGTGTGTGGTATTCTCTGAAATGTCTTAAATATTTGCATGAAGTCATCTCTAGAATGTCAAATGGTCTGTCTTCAACTGAAATTACAAGAGTTAAAAGAAATGTGTGCTAATGAGGACACCATAACCTATGAATAACATGCTGAGATTGGAATCCCAAAATGATGGTAACCGACAGTGGCGCTAAGGCCCTAAGTTTTGGTCATACTCTCAACTGAGTGAGAGCCTGATGAAAAGGGGAATTTCTAAATCGAAATTATGGGTTGCCATTGTTTTGGACTGAGCTCATGTACTAGACCTCAACAGACCAAACCAAACAGAAATGGAGTCGTCCATGAATGTCACATAATCAAACTAAGACTTTAAGGAAACACGTAGATCTTATAACAGACCAGTTTTTGTTTTTCTTCTGCAAACAAGATGCTCCAGCATAAGGAGGTACACCGTACTCTGTTCTTGTTTCCACCTTACAGAACCCACAGTCTACTGTTTCTGAGTGGCTTTCAAGACCAATGGTAGCAGTAACATCAATGACTACAGTTTTGGTCAATCTCTTAAAAATCAGAAAATGCTCAGAAGGAGAAATTGTTAATGTATATTAGCCTAAAGCTGCCTATGTGCATATTTAAGTTCAGTCTAAAGGTTTTTTTTTTAGATATTGTGAACTATAACAAGTGGAGGTGTAAGCTGATCATAGCTCACACCTGTGTCAATCACTGAATTTTGGCCAATTAAATGTAGCCAACTATTTGAACTGTATTCAAATAAGGCAAATGCCAAGCTGTGACCAATCCAGTTGTTTCTGTACCTCACTTCCAATTTCTGTACATCATTTCCTTCTTTTTTTTTTTTTTTTTTTTTTTCTGTAAATCTTCTTCCAACATGCGGCAGCACTGGAGTCTCTCTTAATCCACTATGATTCTGGGGTCTGTTGGATTTGTGAATTGTTCATTGCTCAATTAAACTCTTAGGTCTCTGTTTTAATGTTATCACTGGTCAACTGTGCCAGAATTTCCATGACAGGAAGGCATAATGAGGCATGTCTGACCACTTATTCCTATCATGACCTGAACTAGTGTTTCAGGTTTACTTTAGAATGCCTGTGGCCAAGTGGAGGAGTTCATTCACTTGGCTATGGAGACTTAGAGTTTTGTTCTTAGATTACACATTTATAGACTTGTATTTGGATCTACAAAAAATGCTTAACCCAGTGCCTAGCACAAGCTAAGCTATCAAAAATGATGTTTATAAAATAAAAATTAAAAATAAATTAGAATATCAAGTCACTGTATTCTTCTTATAACTTTTTGTTTGTTGTTAAATAACACTTCTCCACCTTTCTTTGTGACTCATCACACACAAATTAAAATACTTTATCAAATGTTTGCAGGAGCCTAAGGCCACATTTTTAGGACAATGCAGCCTCCTTTTTGAGTTATTGCCTGGGAAAGCTCAGGAATGCCAACATAATCTATTGCTTGTTCTTACGAACACCTGATAATAGGCCATTGACCCCGTTTTCCAGAGCATTTACTAAAAAGGTTTTATAATTGTGAATCCTTCTTCTTTCCCTCTGAAATGTATATACAACTCTTAAAACTCAAGAATGTCTTTCTCAAGGACCTGAAAAACCATTCATTTGATATTTAATCTTTAGGAAGGATAAGGTTACCGGTTCCCAGTCTCTGTGGGAGAACAGAATCCTAACTTTGATAATTACCTGCTGACTGACACAACTGGCCTAATTCCATTTAGATATGAACCAATACTTTGTAATTTTTCACTTGACTACTGAGCTTCTGCTCACACTTCTCCCTACTCCCCTCATTCTCTCTTGGAAATGCCTAGTCACCACTGGTAAACATTGAAGTTGAGTTCAGTTCATATTGGACCATCTTCTCTCTTGCAATGATGTATTACTGAATGAAATATCTTCTAACAACTTTAGTGTTTGGTTTCATTTGTCTTTGACAATTGTATTCTCTCTTCTATTTTATAAATGAGTAAATTAACTCAGATAACTTAAGTAAAGTCTTTGAAAAAGGTGCTATTATTCCTTTTTTACAGATGAGAAAACTGAAGCAGAGTACAATTAGTAACTTGCCAAAGGTGATACAGTTAGTAGGTGATAAAATTATAGAAACTTATGTGTATCTAACTGCATGATGTGGAACTGGATGATGAGGTTATGTATAAAGTATAACCTAATGAACACAGGCACTACAGCCAGATTGCCAGGATCAGCTCTTCTAATTTTGCTTGTTAGCTGACTAATCTTGGGCAAGTTACTTAACTGTTTTGATTCAATTTCATCATCTTTAAAAGGTAATATTAACAATTCCTAACTCATAAGGTTGTGTAAAACTCTAGGGCTAATTTATATAAATCACTTAGACAAATATTTACCATATGGTATTATTTGGCTCTGTGTCCACACTCAAATCTTATCTCAAATAGTAATCCCCATGTGTCAAGGGAGGGGTCTGGTGGGAGGTGATTGGAACATGGTGGAGCTTTCCCCCATGCTGATCTCATAATACTGAAGGAGTTCTCAAGAGATCTGGTTGTTTGATAAGTATCTGGCATTTCCTCTGTACATTTTCTCTCTCCTGCTGCCATGTAAGACATACCTTGATTCCCCTTTGCCTTCTGCCATGACTTTAAGTTTCCTGATTCCTTCCCAGCCACGCAGAACTGTGAGTCAATTAAACCTCTTTTCTTTATAAATTACACAGTCTCAGGTAGTATCTTTACGGTAGCATGAGAAAGGACAAATAAACCATACATGTGTACTCAATGTATTAATATTTTTGCACCATTGCAATTATTGTTATCCTACCATATTGTTGTTTTATCATTATTTTTTCTCTCTTCCTAATTTGTGGTAAAACAAATGAATCAATTTTAAAATTACTTACAAAACAGCTTCATTATTATGTAGAGTAAGAGGGCAATTAATCTGGATATTTTCGAGAGTCTGAACTTTGACCTAGGCAAAAGTAACTGGAACCTGTGTTATTTGAAGTTTTGACTGATGTAGGGATGCCACTAGATAAGAAGATGATTAATATTTCAGGAATAAGACTCACAAAGTTTTCAAATAAACTCTAGAAGTTTAAGACCAAGGGAATAGAAAGAAAACAATCTTACAGAAAAGGAATGTTAGCATTCTTAAGGCAAAGTCCTAACATAATCAATAGGCATAGCAGAATACAGGTCAGCATAAAATGTTTATTTACTTGAGATTTTTCCTATATTGATCCTCATGGGGTATTCTTCAGAGTAAGTGAATTCTTACTCTCTGATTGTGTAATGATAGTGAAAAGGAGAGACAAATAAGTAGAAATAAACAATAGACAAATAAATAGAAATCAATAATGTCTCAAAGACCTGGTGAATATCCTCCTCCTAAATCACAGAGAAGATCCTGATGGTGGTGTCTAAAGGAGGCTGAGACAATCCATGTTGCTTTATGTAAGACTATGCACAATCCCCTGAATTGGAATAGAAGCAATCACTATAGCGAAGCTCAGGTTCACCTTGATTCCTTGGTCTCCCAGTATAGGTATTGGCTGACAGGGAGATGTCACATGCCTTCAGACAGCCTTGTAGTTATGATGAGGAGACCCTGCACACCAGAGGGAAAATGGAGACAAGTTTGTCTAAGTGCACATGATAGTAGGAACTTGAAGCCACCTCCAATGATATCAGTAGTACTAGGAGATTAGACGATCAAATGTTAACCCGAAGGACTTTCCACCTCAATTAGAGGTCTGCAGTGAGAATAATGAAGGGTCATGCCCCTCTTTTTATTTCACAATGCCATACAACTGAATCTATTCCAGGGAAAAGAAAAGAATGAGCAAAACTTATACATGACAGAGTTTAACTCTGAACTTATAGATAAATCACAAATTTGTTATAATTTACTTTTGTAATGATAGAATTCTGTCTTCATTAATTAAGCTCAAGAGATAAATAAAATTTAGTAATAGAAAATTTAAATAAATTGAATTGTCATGTACCTTGGTCTGTGGTTAGAATTGCCTCCTTTGCTTATCTATACTCGCCAATAAATAGTGTCTTCATCCTTTTCATCCCAACTACTCAGTTGATGTGATGGGCTGTCTCTGCAGGGAAATATGCTCCACTTGATCACAGAATGCCATAAGCTGCTCAATTAAATCACTTTGAACTAACAGTATTTTCTTACAATATAATGTATTCTTCCTGTGCTGTGACTTCCTAGTGCTGGTATTCTACTTAACATCATGAAAGCACAGTCATGTTAGCAGACTTGGTGTTTGATCTTTAGAGATATTGTGGGTTATTATAACTGACAGTAGTCTAAACACATATCATTACATTAGGAACAGAAAATATGAAAAATTAACATTTATTGAGTTATTTCTTACAAGTTCTTGTTATAAACTTTTCACTTACTATGAAAGGCAAGTACTTTTATCTTATTCTACCAATGAAGAAGCTAAGCTTAGGAACATTAGTCTTGCTAGCCTTTGAAGTAGAGTTAATTTCAAACCTATGTTTTCATAATCATGTTTGGCATTATTTGCACTACAGAGTAACTTCATAAGTAGCTGGGGATTGACCTTGATCCACATTCTCCTCAGGGAGAATCTGTCCTTGTTTCCCTTTTACAATATCAAAATCAAACATGGAGCAGATTCCTGGGTCCCAAATCAGGCCTATTGAATCAGATTAAGTGGCCAAAAGGACTGTGGATCTTCATTGTATTCACCTCAGGGAATTATTTATGGGTAAGTTTTTAACATTGCATATTGTTCTTTAACAGAGAATTTGAGATGAAAAATGGATGAGAGAAATTAAAATTTACAAAGCTTTTATATTTTGCAAAGAAGACCCTACTTATTCTTAAAATAATTACCAAAATGTTATTTCTGCAACTACAGAATTCATTATCGGAAACTAATATTTTAACGTTGAAACAAACAAAAAAACTATCAGAAGTTCGTGAAGGAGGCCACTACTGTAAAATTTTTGCCACTACTCCAGCTCTTTTGGTGTTACAGTACTTTGAGATGTATTACACCATTACTATTTAATCAGCTTTTAGAACTTTTGCAGGCATAGTGTGGAATGATTAAAGGTGGCTTTTATCTGAGAAAAAATGCACCTTTAGCAAATGTGAGATATTCACATAAGAATTTAGCCGGGCGCGGTGGCTCAAGCCTGTAATCCCAGCACTTTGGGAGGCTGAGACGGGCGGATCACAAGGTCAGGAGATCGAGACCATCCTGGCTAACACGGTGAAACCCCGTCTCTACTAAAAAATACAAAAAACTAGCCGGGCGAGGTGGCGGGCGCCTGTGGTCCCAGCTACTCCGGAGGCTGAGGCAGGAGAATGGCATAAACCCGGGAGGCGGAGCTTGCAGTGAGCTGAGATCCGGCCACTGCACTCCAGCCTGGGCGACAGAGCCAGACTCAGTCTCAAAAAAAAAAAAAAAAAAAAAAAAAAGAATTCATTAAACTTTTTTCATTATCTCAGCTGTAGAAACTTGCCCCTGTACTTGATCAATAAATCTCTGTTATTTAAAATTTAATGATTATCTTTTGACTTTTCTCTACAAAATATCATTCTGATTAATAATTAATAACTCATATCTCCCTCTCCAGCATCGTTTGTTATTTGACTCTGCCATTAGCAAATCCGGTATATAATTATTTTTATAGCTACTTACGCCCAATGGATTCTCTAAGCTATTTTTTTATATTAAGAATATTTTTTACCTAGAAATAGAAGTGGATAATTAACATATATTTACAGATTAAGTTAATTTTCTGAAATTCAGTTATTATGTGAAAATACTTCTGCCTTTATTATAAGTTGATGACTATAACTATATATATAATCAGAAAGCTTAGATATAATAGAGGCAGTAAGTCATATACAGATGTTGCTATTTATTTATTAATATCTTCTCTCTTTGTCAAACTTATATGAGATAGTTATAAATAATTTCACTAGCAGTCAGGAGAAGAAAAGCACTATTAGTTTGATTTAGGGAAAGAAGGGAGCCTCATGAAAAGCACAGTTTCGACTTGACAAGTACAGAAGGGGATAAAGGTTGTTTTACAGAAAAAAATGAATAAACTGTATGATGAAAGCACACAGGGGAACAGTTACAAATGAGCAATCATTGGTTATTTATTTATCTGAAACACAGTGGCAAAAGAAAAAGTGAGAAATTATACAGGAAATATAGATAGAAGTCAGAGAATAACTTTCTAAGGAATTTGTATTTGACTCTTCAGACCAACATTACCACTAATTGAGCACCCATGGAATCTGCCTTTGTGAAAAGCACATTCTGTCTATGAAATAAGGCCCTGAAATATCAGAGGTCATCTGCCTATTAATCCAGGACTTTGGAATTAATCCTTTTTTTCTTTCAGAGTAAATGGAGAGTAAGAATATTTTTGAAAACAATTATACATCTATTTCTCATTGTGAATCATTGAAACATTCTAATTTTATTGCATAATCAAAATTATTCAATAAGTATTTTGTATATAAATGATATGAGATATGGTTAGACATATTTTTATACATATGTAAAATACATATATGTTTTATATACCTATTTGACATGGTTTGGCTCTGTGTCCCCACCCAAATCTCACCTCGAATTGTAATAATCTCACATATCAAGAGCAGGGCCAGACGGAGATAATTCCATCATGGGACAGTTTTCCCCATACTGTTCTCATGATAGTGAATAAATATCATGAGATTTATTCTTGTTAGTAAATGGAGTTCCCCTGCACAAGCTCTGTTGCCCACTGCCGCCATGTAAGATGTGACTTGGCTCCCCATTCACCTTCCATCATGATTGTGAGGCCTCTCCAGCCATGTGGAACTGTGAGTCAGTTAAACTGCTTTCCTTTATAAATTACCCAGTCTCGGGTATGCCTTTATTAGTAGCAGGAGAACAGACTAATACACTATTATATATGTTTACATAGCTATTATATATATTTACATAGCTATTATATACATATATACTCACACATATATACATACATGTGTATATGTGTGTGTGTGTGTGTGTGTGTGTGTGTGTATGAGATCAACTTTCTGTAGTCAAAATTACTCACAGTACTGTTCAAACCTTGAGGGTCCAGAAAGATCAATTGGCTTATCAAAAACTGAACAGTTAGTATTAGTGCTGAGATTAGTTCTGAGATCTTCTGACACCTAATTCTAGTTTTCTTTTTCTGTATTATTCTTTAGAGCTTGCTCATTAATATTGCTAATTTAGAATAGCTAGATGAAGATTTATTTGCATTTTTAAAAGACTGCACTATATTGTTGATGCAATTTATTATCGTGAAGAATAACTCTAACCAGATTAATGAAGTCTGCAGTGTAGATTTAATTGCCAAAGTAAATATTGTAAATGTTACATTAATGGCTTACTTGAAAATACATCTTTGAAAGGCCTTTGATGTCAACTAAATGTTACTTAATCTTGCTTTTTTGTTCATTTAAATTAAAAAAAAGTATTAATACATTGAATAGGTTTTCATGGCTTTAGCTCATATTATCAATATTTTCAAATGTAATGAGCCATACTAAAAAGAGAGTTTTTATTCTTTTTTTTGTTTGTTTGTTTGAGACGGAGTCTGGCTCTGTCGCCCAGGCTGGAGTGCAGTGGCCGGATCTCAGCTCACTGCAAGCTCCGCCTCCCGGGTTCACGCCATTCTCCTGCCTCAGTCTCCCGAGTAGCTGGGACTACAGGCGCCCGCCACCTCGCCCGGCTAGTTTTTTGTATTTTTTAGTAGAGACAGGGGTTTCACCGTGTTAGCCAGGATGGTCTCTACCTCCTGACCTCGTGATCCGCCCGTCTCGGCCTCCCAAAGTGCTGGGATTACAGGCTTGAGTCACGGCGCCTGGCCGAGAGTTTTTATTCTTTAGATACAGTGGAAAAACAACATTTTTCTACTAGGAAGCTGAACAAATAGTTCAATGTAGGGAAATTTTGCTCTTCCAACCATCACATTCCATGACATGAATTTATAGTATCCGGAGCAGCTTAGAAATCTTCTTAATCAGAATTATACAGTGTTCTTGAGAATAATAAAGCAATGTAATAAGCACTTACTCATTACACAGGTTAAAGATGCAATTGTATTCTCAACAGCCAACCTGAAGTAGATAAATACAAGTTTTGATTTAAATAAAATCTGTCAAACCAATTGGCATCCTTCTCAGAAGAGTACATATTTTACATTTCAAAACATGTGGGTAATAGTATATCAATCTCATGGAACACCTAAATTAGTAACAGCAGTAAATATGAATATGTATCTTTGTAATCCTAGGAATATATTCACCATGTTCCTAGGAAAAGATGAATTTTTCTGTATCATGACAACCTTCAGAGTAGTTTTAACATGCTTAATCAGTAAGTAGGAGTTTTATTTTTATGATGAGTAGCCACTGGAACGATTTTTAATGCAGTTTAATCAATAAGTAATAATAACTCACCTCAATGAACACGCTTTTGCATTCCAGCCAATCAGTGAGGGCTCCTCGCTTCTAAAAGTCAAGTAATTAAAAATGGACTATCTTATATACGTCAACCACTCAACAGCAGTCTTACTCTATACAAATCATGTCAAGTCACTCACCTGTAAAGTTCTACCAGTCATTGGATTCCAGGTTTTTAAAAAATTCTACAAAAAATTAACACTGCTCTATTTGGAGATACTGTGCTTGACCAGCAAAACTCTTTCTAATTGCCTTAAATAGTACATTTAGGTTAAGTTGTTATCTTAGATATCAAATAGGATTTCACTCTTTGATAGTTTTGAAGGTTACACTGAGATAATTTTGAAGACCTTTGCTTAGCAGCTTTTTAGGGAACCCTGGAATCAACAGGCATACACACTGGGTTATTTTTTCCCAATTTCCATGTTGCTTCAAGATTTATTTTTTGAAGAGTCAGTCTCAACAACAATTTGAGCTCTGTCTTGTTATTTTAGAACTTTTAGACCAACATGTCTTGGTATAATGTCCTTAGGCCTAAAATTTTACATAAAGTAATTCGATCTTTTTATCTAAGATTTCACATGTCCCTCTTTTCTGCTGTATACCAATGCTTTTAAAATTATCTGGTTAAAATACAAATGTGTTAAATTTTTAGTTTTTGAAGCTCTCTGTGGCTTAGCTCCTCTATATGTAACTTCAGGCTAATATTCTCTGCTTCACAAATGTGTTGCAAAACTTAAACGAGATACAAAAGAATCCACTTAAATTATTACTTAGTAATAACTTTTTCTGTTTTCTTTCTTTTTTTTTTTTTTTTTTTTGAGACGGAGTCTCGCTCTGTCACCCAGGCTGGAGTGCAGTGGCCAGATCTCAGCTCACTGCAAGATCCGCCTCCTGGGTTCACGCCATTCTCCGGCCTCAGCCTCCCGAGTAGCTGGGACTACAGGCGCCCGCCACCTCGCCCGGCTAGTTTTTT
>NC_037669.1:124379973-124435607 GCF_003255815.1 Theropithecus gelada
TTTTTTTTTTTTTTTTTTTTTTTTAAATTTATTTATTTATTATTATACTTTAAGTTGTAGGGTACATGTGCATAACGTGCAGGTTTGTTACATATGTATACTTGTGCCATGTTGGTCTGCTGCACCCATCAACTCGTCATTTGCATCAGGAGACAGGGTTTCACCGTGTTAGCCAGGATGGTCTCGATCTCCTGACCTCGTGATTCGCCCGTCTCGGCCTCCCAAAGTGCTGGGATTACAGGCTTGAGCCACCGCGCCCGGCCTACTTAGTAATAACTTTTTATGGAATTTGGGTAGTAGTCTGATTTTATATAGCAATAAGTTTACGTCACATGTGCCTCCAAAATACTGTTGTATTGCTGTCCTATCCTCCATCTGTAACTGAAGGCAAGGTGAAGGAAGACTACACTGCTTTCATTTTTAGGTAACCTGTTTACACATAAAGATTGAATATTTTAAAGCTTCTCATTCTTATTTTTTTGGATTTTATTACCTTTTTCCATGTTCATTGCTTAGGCAATACACAATATATTGAGAATTAGAAGTTTTACACACATATATATATATAATTGGCAAAAAAGGTAAGCCTGTTAGTTAAAAATGTAGAATGCAGAACAGGTGGTGGAAATTACATTATCTAAGTTCTCAATAGATTTTTCTCAAAATGGAATGATGTTTATTTACTTAAAGAGAATAAACAAAGAACATACAGTCTTTTTTATTTATTTATTCATTTTTTGAGATAGGGTCTCCCTCTGTTGCCCAGGCTATGGTGCAGTGGCATGATCACATCTCACTGCAACCTTGACCTCCTGGGCTCAAGAGATCCTTTCACTTCAACCTCCCAAGTAGTTGGGATTAGAAGAATGAACCACCATACCCAGCTGTTGTTTTTACTTTTGAAAGGTATTTTTGCTTTTGAATTCTATGATGGCTAAATAGGAGAATAAAAATAAATTAGTGTAATATAAGTCAAATCCATTTGTATTTACCTTGAACTGTATCTTAGTTTGTAACAATTTCTTAAAAATACTTATATGAGTATTTTTGCCAATATAGCACATAGGAATGAGCCTATAAACTTTTTGGCCATATTACTAAATCTGAAGACTGAAGTCTGGCAATATCCTTAAACAAAACACTCAAATATAGTAAAGAAAATTATAAACTGTAAAGATTTTTCATTGTCAGAAGATGAGAATTGATATTATAGATTTTCAAGTATTTATATCAGCACTAGAAATGCTGGATTCATGCAAATTTCAAGGGGAAATAATCACTATAAAAATCTATATTTTAATTTATTATGTTACCATACTATTAAATAATAGTTATGCTAATTGCACATAATTTGATCTAGTATGACTTTCAAGGTAAAGTTTTACCAAGTCATTTTCCAAAGTAGCAAGTAGATGGCATTATATTACTATTCTTAATACATATGCCTAATAATACAATTCAATAAAAAATAGTTTTATAAAACCTTTTATTTTCAAACTTGTAAGAGTAAATATATCTGTTCTTATTCAATAATCTATTCATTTGAGTCCACTTGATTCTAAAGGTATTGCACTTTTAGTGATTTTTGTGAAATAATTGCTTTGTTAAGTAAAACTAATTACTTATAGAAAACTACTTAGCATGTCAAATAAACTCTTAAACATGAAATCGAGTTATCTGTATTTTATGACACTAAAGACTCTTTAATATCTTCCAGTTTAAAATGAAATGTTAATCTATACTACAATGTTCTCCTCTCACCCCAAACCAAGATAAATGAACGAAATAATTAAAACAAGAAAGGCAAATAATGTCAATCCTTACTTCAAAGAAGTAATGCTTTTCAAACCATAACCACATTATTTCAAAAGCATTCACAAGAGAAAAAGACAATTAAGGATTCTAGGAATCCATGTGTAGCTCTTACCCAGATATAGACAGAAAAAGAAGCAACAATTATGTAAACCTAATTAATATTTACATGTTTTAAAAGCTCCATATATGCCCTCTCAAGAAAACTTGCAGGATCATCTGGATTATATTTACCAGGGAAGGGGCAATATGCCAGGGTTTTGTATTTTGCTATTCATATTAGCAGAAATCTTAAGGTGCCAAAAATATTCTGTTACGATTACCAAGAGGCACTTTCAACAATAACAAAATCTTAATAAAAAGGCAAAAAAGGCAATTAAAAAAAAAGCCAGATCTGTGTTTCACTGAGCCTGCTGATTACTGATAACCTAATGAGGAGAGCCATTCATTGGAAATTCAAATTTAAGTTCTAATTTTTCGCTAAAAACTTGTACCACTCAACATTTGAAAGTTATGTCTATTTTTTACTTCCTATTTCTAGAGGAAAAGTTAGTGGCAAAAGTTGTAAAGATTGGGTAAATTGTGGAGAATAAATGTTTTTTATTTTGTTTTTCTTTCAAGCACAAAGGATCCAAAGGATAACCTGGGTTAGGAAAACAATCCAAATTCTAATGATATAGGCTATCAAAATGCTAACAAAATTTATATACGTGTGTGTACGTGTATCTATATCTATGTATCTATATATAGAGAGAGATAGATGTTATTCTGTGTATCTCCATATGTTTAGACATATTATCTATATAAATGGATGTCATTTTGTAGAATTCAGAGGAAAAATTCAAATACATTAAAGCAAATAGACATAATATATATATATAAAAGGAAAAAAAAACACTACAAAATGATGATGAAAATGTTTAAGGTTAGGGTGGAATACATTTCCTTGGGTGAAGAAAAAAATAATTTGTAAGGTTGAAGGTTAATTTTTATTCCTTGAAAATTTTATACCTAGTTATCAAGTTGTTAAATATTCTGGTAACGTTTTATAAATTCAAAATAGATACTTTTTCAGTCATTCAAATATGAAAACTTAATTGCCAGTGATAAGTGTGTGTTGTATGTGTAGGGGGGCATCACTCATAACTAGCTAGGGGTACCTTTGAATGTCTAGATGGTATAGTATCTGACCAGAGGATGAAAGTGTGGCAATGGCCTCATGATTATGGAATTCACTGACTGTAACATCCAGATTCAGCTGGCTTCACAAAAGCCTGGAAAACCTTTCAAAAGACACATCTAAAGCAGAAGCTTGGAAGCAACACTCTAGTAGGATGGGAGGGGGTGGAAAGAGCAATCTTTCAGGATGTAGTATATGTGTTGAGTAAGAAGCCCTGATGCGGTGTTGTGTACACAAAAGAAGATATGTTTTTTCCCCCAGAAAAGAAATGTGTGGGTCCAGGAGTCAAATGACAGAAGCAGCAGTAGGCCAAATATCTATCATGCCCATGACCCTTGGAAGCACTTTGTGCCTTCTATTCTCACTGTTTTGGATTCTGCAGGGTTGGAGGTTCTGTGAGTGTAAGGAGATGCTTTCTTGTCAGGGTCTTATTTAATTGCAGGCAGCTGGTGGTTACCTTCTTTGAAATCCTTGTAACTAGGGACCAGGGACTTGCTAGAGAAAAAAGAGTCACCACACATACAGAGGTAATGCATGCTGATAAAAAGAAGGAGGAAAAGTTGCTTTTACTAAAGTAGCTCAGGGAGTGATAAATTTGGAACAAAAGTGATCTGCTAGTGTGTTATCTTAAATAAGTGTGAATGTACAAGTGTAGCAATCTGAGCCTGAGGGATAAGTATCAAAAATTCAGACCCCTCAGGAATGAAGATTTGATTCACACTGCCAGACAAACCACCAAGATCTGCCCCGATTGTAGTTGAGGATATGGAAATTTATAAAACAAATTTTGGGAGGAAGATGATTAATGCTAGTGTAGCACCAAAATCAAACGCAGCAGTTAAGACTACAGTTCACCTCACAAACTTCTCTTGTCTTAGGTACCCTCAAGAAGAGAACTCCAATATGGAAGCTGCTCCTTAACATGGATTGTAGAAAGGGTGATCGTGAAAATGTATGTCTCTGATCTTATGCTTCAGGAACCATAATGGACAGATAGACTCAGTTTCTGCACTCAGAATCTGTCATCATAATACCTCAGAACCCTTGCTTTTTACGGAGTGCTTCTAAAGAATGATTAGATATGGCAGGGATAGGAAAACAGGCTTATTCCTGTGAGGTTGTGGAATTCTAGGGGTGAAATTGGCTTGAGAAAGTCCCATACGTAGGTCTGACCATAACTTTCTTTGAACTCCCTTTCAGTGTGAGATTCTTCCTACTTAGCTTTCTTCCTTCCCTTTCTCCTTCACAAAATTCACATGTTTACCCTGCATTCTCTGGTTCCCTTCACCCTGCCTACTTGCATATATAATAGTACCTAGATTTCTGCTTCTTGAAGACCCTAACCTAAAACAATTTCAGAAATATTTTAGTTCTCTATAATTTCAGAAATATTTTAGTTCTCAGAGATAGTGAAATAATATCTGCAAAGTTTTTATTTTTAAATAATGTAAGTAGTGATTCAATTATTTCTCTCTCTCTGTATGTATGACATATATACACACATATATAATTTTTATACATTACACAAATATATAATTTATATAAAATTAAATTGTATAAAATATACTTTTACATATAAATTTACATAATTTATATGTAATTATATAATTTAAATATTTATAAATTATATATACTAAATATATTAATAAATTATAAATATTTATATAACTTGCAGGTTATATAAATATATGTAAACTCTCTGAAATAAATGAATGACAAAAAAAATTTTATTAAGGGAAGAGAAATAACCAACACTTACCCAGATAATTAATCAAAATAAAAAAGTCACTGAATGAGAAAATTAAGTTTCTTAAGACCCAAAGATCTGTGGCCTACAAGACACAAATCTCACTTATAAAAACACATAGACTGAAAATGAATGAGTGGAAAAAGATTTTCCATATAAATGGAAACTAAAAAATTGTAGGAGTAGCTATATTTATAACAGACAAAATATATTTCAAGTAAAAACTAAAAAGAGACAAATAAAATCATTATATAATTAAGAAAGGGTGAACTTAGCAAGAGCACATAACAATTGTAAACATATATGCACCCAACACTGAAGCACCAATATATAAAGCAAATATTATTGAAATAAAAGATAGAGATAGACCCCAATACAATGAATGCCTCAGATTTCAAAACTCCACTCTCAGCTTTGGAAAGGTCATCCAGACTCCAAACCAACAAAGAAACATCAGACTTAAAGAGTACTAAATGGACCTAACAGATATTCACAAAGCATTTCATCCAATGGTTTCAGAATACATGTTCTTCTCCTTGGCACATGGATCATGTTCAAGCATAGGCCATATCTTAGCTACTAAATAAGTCTTCACAAATACATACATAATAAAATTCTGTTAAGTATCTCTTCTGTGTACAATGAATAAAACTAGAAATTATTAACAATATAAATTTTGTAAACCTTACAAACACATAGGAATTAAACAATTTGCTCCTCAGTAACAAGTGAGTCAATGAAGACATTATGAGAAAACTAAAAAATATTCTTGAAACAGATGATAAAGGAAATACAACATACAAAAACCTACTGGATACAGTGAAAGCAGTACTAAAAGGAAAGTTTATAGCTGTAAGTATCTATCTCAAAAAGTTTAAAAAAGTTTAGATGAACAACCTACCAATGTATTTTAAAGAAGTGGAAAAGCAAGAGCAAATCAAACACAAAATTGTTTAAATAAAAATCTGAATAACAAAGATCAGAGTATAGATCTTTGAAATGAATAAAACAATGCAAAAGATTGCTGAAATATAAAGCTGGTTTTTTGAAAAGATAAACAAAATTGACAAAACTTTAGTTAGAGTAACTAAGAAAAAAAGAGAAGTCCCAAGTAAATAAAGTCAGAGATGAAAAAGAAGACATTACCACTGATACTGTCGAACTTCAAAGGATCATTAGATTCTACTGTAAAAAACTATATGCCAATAAGTTGGAAAATCTAGAAGAAATGGATACATACCTAGACACACAAAACCTACGAAGATTCAATTATGAAGAAATTCAAAACCTGAACAGATGAGTAACAAAGAATGAGATCAAAGCCATACTAAAAAGCTCTCTCATTAAAGAAGACTGTGACCCAATGGCTTCACTGCTGTATTTTACCAAACTTAAAAATTTATATAATAAAAAAAAATAAAGAATACCACTCTTACTAAACTTATTCTGAAAAATGGAGGAGGAGACAATAGTTCCAAACTCATTATATAAGACCAGGATTAACTTGATACCAAAACCAGACAATGATACATCAAAAAAAGCTACAGGCCAGTATCCCTGATCAACATTAGTGGCAAAATCATCAACAAAATACTAGCAAACCAAATTCAGTAACACATTCAGAAAACCATTCATGATGACCAAGTGGGATTTATCCCAGGGATACAAGTATGGTTCAACATACACAAATCAATGTGATATGTTATATCAACAGAATAAAAAACAAAACTATATAATCATTTCAATTGATGGAGAAAATACATTTAATAATATTGAATATCCCTTCATTATAAAAAACTTCAAATATTGGGTATAGAAGCAACAGTCCTCAAAACAATGTAAGCTATGTATGACAGATCCACAGCTACTATTACACAAAATATGCAAAGCATTGGAAGTCTTTTCTCTAAGATCAAGTATATGACAAGAATTCCCAATTGCAGTATTGTTTTAACATAATACTAAAGTCCTAGCTAAAGCACATAGACAAGGGAAATAAATAAAGGGTATCCAAACTGGAAAAGGAGAAGTCAAATCACATTTGTTGCAGATAATATGGGGTGTGTGTGTGTGTGTGTGTGTGTGTGTATGTGTGTGTGAGTGTGTGTGTGAGGTAAAGTCTCCCTCTGTTGCCCAGGCTGGAGTGCAATGGCAAGATCTTGGCTCATTGCAGTTTCCACCTCACAGGTTCAATCTATTCTCCTGCCTCAACCTCCCGAGTAGCTGGGACTACAAGTGCACATCACCATGCATGGCTGATTTTTGTATGTATAACAGAGACAGGGTTTCATTGTGTTGGCCAGTCTGGTCTCAAACTCCTGACCGCAAGTGATCTGCCCGCGTCACCCTCCAAAAGTTCTGGGATTACAGGCATAAGCCACCACCCCTGGCCTGATAATATGATCTCAGATATGGAAAAGCCTAAAGACTCCACCAGAAATTTATTAGAACTATAAAATTCAATAAACATGCAAGATATAAAATAAATGCACAAAAAATTAGAAGCAATTTTATATGCCAACAGCAAGCAATCTGAAAAAGAAATCAAGAAAGTAATCCCATTTATAACAGCAAAAATAAAAATAAAATACCTAGCAATTACCTTAACTAAAGAAGTAAAAGATCTCTACAATGACAACTATAAAACCCTGATGGAAGAAATTGAAGAGACCACAAAATTGGAAAAATATTTCATGTTGAGTGATTAAAAGAATCAATATCATTAAAATGTCCATAATACCCAAAGCAATCTACTGATTCAATGCAACTCCTTTCAAAATACAAGATGTATTCTTCACAAAAATTAAAAAAAAAAAATTCTACCATTTACATGGAACCACACAAGATTCAGAATAACCAAAACTACCCTGAGCGAAAAGAACAGCATGAGAGAAATCATATAACCTGACTTCAAGTTACACCACATAGCAACCGAAACAGCATGATATTGGCATAAAAAGAGACAAATAAAATCAATGGAACAGTATAGAGAAACCAGAAACAAATCTATATATCTACAGTAATTCTATTTTTAACAAAGCTGTCAAGAATAAACATTGAGGAAAAGACAGTTTTCTCAATGAATGTTACTGGGAAAATTAGATATTCATATGCAGAAGAATGAATCTATACCTCTATGTGTTGGCATACACAAAATTCAAATCAATATTGATTAAAGCCTTAAATTTAAGACCTCAAACTATGAAACCCCTGAAAGAAAACATTGGGGGAAATTCTCCAGGACATTGGTCTGGTCAAAGATTTCTTGAGCAATTCTCAACAAGCATTGTAGTATTGCAAATCAAAAATGAACAAATGGGTCCACATCAAGTTAAAAATCTTTTGCACGGCAAAGGAAACAATCAAGAAGTGACAGACAACACATAGAATGAGAGAAAACGTTTGCAAACTATCCAGCTGACAATAACCAGAATATATAAGTAGCTCAAACAACTCAGTAGGAAAAAGAATCCAATAATTTGATTAAAAAATAGGTAAAAGATCTGAATAGACATGTATCAAAACTACACATACAAATGGCAAACAGTTGTATGAAAAAGTCCTTAACATCACTTATCATCAAATAAATGCAAATCAAAGCAAAAAAATCATCTCACTCCAATTAAAAAGGTTTTTATCCAAAATACAGACAATAATAAATGTTGGTGAGGACGTGATGAAAAAAGGATCATGGTATACTGTTGTTGGGAATGTAAAATAATACACCTGCTATGGAGAACATTTCGGAGCTTCCTCAAAAAACTAGAATTTGAGCTACCACCTGATCTAGCAATCTCACTGTTAGACATATACCCCAAAGAAATGAAATCAGTATATCGAAGAGATATCTGCACTCCCATGTTTGTTGCAGCATTGTTCACAAGAGCCAATATTTGAAAACAACCTAAGTGTTCATCAATATATAAATGTGTAAAGAAACTCCTGGTACTTATTTGGCTATAAAGAAGAATAAGATGCTGTCACTTGCAACAACATGGATGGTACTGGAGATCATTATTTTAAGTAAAATAAGCAAGGCAGAGAAAGACAGACTTCACATGTTCTCACTTATTTGTGAGCTAAAAATTAAAACAATTGAATTTATGAATATAGAAGTACCCAATAACCATCCACACTTTTTCCCTACCACCCCACCCCACTACCCTTCTTAGTCTTTGGGTACCAAAAAAAAAAAAAAATAGCAAGAATGAATAAGATCTAGTACTTGATAGCACAACAATGTGCCTATAGTGAATAATTACTTAATTGCACATTTAAAAATAACTGAAATAATAGAATTAGAATGTTTGTAACACAAACTATAAATGCTTGAGGTAATGAATACCCCATTTACCCTGATGTGATTATTATACATTGTATCCCGGCATCAGGATATCTGTTATTTTTATTTATTTATTTATTTTGAGATGGAGTTTCTGTTGTCTGGGCTGGAGTGCAGTGGCACAATCTCAGTTCACTGCAACCTTCACCTCCTGGGTTCAAGCGATCCTGCTGCCTCAGCCTCCAGAATAGCTGGGACTAGAGGCTAATTTTTGTATTCTTAGTAGAGATGAGGTTTCACCATGTTGACCAGGCTGGTCTCAAACTCCTGATCTCAAGTAATCTGCCTGCTTCTGCCTCCCAAGGTGCTGGGATTACAGGCGTGAACCATTGTACCTGGCCAGGTATTAAAATATCTTATGTACTACAAGAATATACATACCTACTGTGTATCCGCAGAAATTAAAAATTAAAAAATTAACTAAATCTTAAAAAACAAGAGTAATTATCATTATAATACTATATAGCATACATGTTTTTCAACATATATTACAAACTTAATGTAAAAATAGTATACATAAAAAATATGCCTAGAGAACTCACGTTTTCATAATGTCACTAAATGTTTAAAATTGTATAGAAAGTTTCAAAAGAGTGTTTTAATAACGTTAGAGAATGACCCTAAAATTATAAGTTGGAGATTGAAAATCATTTATGTGTTCAGTAATATAATGACGATGATGATGATAATTTTGATATGATTATCATGATCACAGTTCTTGGAATGTGTGTTTAATGATTAATATTTTATATGCCTTTATAAATATTTACATAGTTCTGAAATTAATACTTATAAAAAATCTCAGAAAATAATTTCCAGTATTTCTCAAACTCCAGTCAATGACAAAGGTCCATTTTAGAATTTTTACAATGATTGCCAGGACTAGTGAGACCTTGTCCATTGTCTTAGTTTTTTCAACCTCATGAAAAACTCAGGGGATGTACAGTTTTCAGTATTTGTGATTATAACTGTGTATATAATAAAGGACACTGATTGTATTAGGTGATGATGAAAAGTTAAAGTCTACCTTTCTGAAAACCCAGAATAAATTTTTTGAGAATGCCTATAAAAAAGACATAATTTCTATCATTTCTTTATGATAGAGAAGAAATTGGAATTATTTAGTCTTAGGGAAACATATGGAGACACAGGGCTTATTTTTGAAACAACAGACAGAACTATGATTGTACTAAATTTCATTCTATTTATCCTTTCAATTAATAGATGCATATATGAAAATGCCTAAACAAAGTTTTTGCCTCTAAAATATGTTGTTTTAGTATAAAAAATACTGGACAAATTGTACATTCTTTCTATTTAAACAGCAATAATGATTATCCAACCTAGTAAGGAAAAGGCCCACTTCATCTGAGATGAATGGTTACAAATCAGCTCTTTAAATGTATTCCAATGACACCAATACATGAGTCTGATATTCTAATTTATATTCTAGTTCTGTTGTTGCTGTATTCAAATAGTAAACTTACTTGGGTTTTTCGTCATTTAAAAATGTATTTCTATTTTTGATTATTATGGGTACAAAAGAATTGTACATATTTTTGGGATACATGCGATATTTTGATATGGGTATACAATCTATAATAATCAAATCAGGGTAATTGGGGTTATCCATCACATCAAGCATTTATTATTTCTTTGTATTAAGCTTATTGCAGCATTATTCATAATAACAAAGACATGGAATCAACCCAAGTGCCTTCAATGATAAACTGAATAAAGAAAATGTGATACATATACACCATGGAATACTATGCAGCCATGAAAAGAAATGGGATCATGTTCTTTGAAGGGATATGAATGAAACTGGAAGCCGTTGTCCTTAGCAAACTAATGCAGGAACAGAAAACCAAACACATATGTTCTCACTTATAGGTGGGAGCTGAACAATGAGGACACATGGACATGGGGAGAGGAACAACACTCACTGGGACCTGTCTGGGTAGGGCAGGTGCAGAGAGAGCATCAGGAAAAATAGTTATTGCATCTGGGCTTAATACCTAGGTGATGGTTTGATAGATGCAACAAAGCACCATGGCATATGTTTACTTATGTAACAAACCTGCACATTCTGCACATGTACCCCAAAACTTAAAATAAAATAAAATTTAAATAAAATAAAAAGAACATTCCAATTCATTTTTAGCTATTTGAAAACATGCAGCAAATTATTTTAACTACAGTCACCCTATTGTGCTAGTGAATACTAGGTATTATTCATTCTACCTGTATTTTTGCAGTCATTAACCATCCTCACTTTATCCTCACTGCCCACTTCCCTGTTACCCTTCCCAGCCTCATTCTACTCTACTCTTTATCTCCAGGAGTTCAATTTTCTCACTTGCTGTCTTTTTAGGTTTCAAGTATGGGTAAAAGCATGCAGCATTTGTTCTTTTGTGCTTGCCTTATTTCACTTAAAATAATGACCTCCAATTCTATTCATGTTGTAGCAAATGCCAAGGTTTCATATTTTTTGGCTGCATAATATTTCTTTGTGTATATATGCCACATTTTCTTTATGCAATTTTCCTTGGGGTTTATTCCATATCTAGTCTACTGTGAGTGCTGCAATAAACATGAGAGTGCAGATGTTTCTTTGATATACCTATTTGTTTTCTTTTGGATATATATCCAACCAACAAGAGATTAATAGCCAGAATGTATGAGGAGCTCATACAACTCCATAGAGAAAAAAATAAATAATATGATTAAAAAATAGGGAAAAGATCTAAATAGAAATTTCTTAAAAGATGTACAGATGACCAACAGGTATATTAAAATATGTTCAGCATCATTAATCATTAGAGAAATGTTAATCAAAACTACAATAAGATATCATCTCATCCCCATTAAAATGGCTTCTGTCCCCAAAACAGACAGTAAGAAATGTTGCTGAGGATAGAAAAAAAGATAACCCTTATGCTCAGTTCATGGGAATGTAAATTCACACATTTTTATTTACTCTTCACTATGAAGTACAGTATAGAGATTCCTAAAAAAACTAAAAGAACTACCATATGATCTAGCAATCCCACTGCTGGGTATATACTCAGAATTTTTTAAATCATTCTGATGAGCAATAATATGCTTATGATATTTGTCATCTCATTTTGACTTTTACAGTCAATCATTGAAATTGGTAGGTCCTTATAATGTTGACCCTCCATAGTCTAAAGGTTGATTTAAAATATCAAAATACAGTTTGCTAGTAAATTCGTTTGAGCTTAGTAAAATAATTTTGTTTTATTCTTCAATTCCTGCTCAACAGACTGAATACTCTGCAACATCAGGGAACTGTTAGAACTGGTCATTGTGGGGAAAAGCCATTTCACAGGAAAGAGTGAAGGGGGAAATCCAGAGGTGATTCTTCTGCAAGAATACAGACAAGGAGTTTATCTGATGCTCATTTCGTTGATTCAAGTTTTGTTTCACAAAGTTATAACGAATTACCACTTTTCCTTTATGAAGGACCTAATAATTTATCACACAGGGGAAGACAAATGTAGATGAATGTGTTGACGATGTGGGAAGTGCAAGATGTACACTTTTGTATTATACAGATATGGGATCTCTTTTGAAATTCACTTAGCTAATGGGATCTTCTGTGTCTGGAATCTGGGCAAGAAGTAAATAGAAAGTTAAGAAAGGAATTCTGTGATTGAAAATAGCTATCATATTTTGTTATTGTAAATTCTAACCCCTCCTCCCAAAAAATATTACAGGACAACTTTTTTAAAAAAATTTTTTAAAAAATAAATGTTGAGTAGTAAATCATGGCACAAAAACTGGATACTTCTTAGAACTTCCCCAGTTTATAAAGTTGCCAGGCATAACAAAAAATGTTTATACTGTCATGCTTTTAATAATATTTTATTCATTTATCTAAAACATAGTTTCCATAGACCAGAAAGGAAACTATGTTTTAAATAAATGAATAAAATATTGTCCACTGAGTACCAGAAATTGAGAAAGCACATTGACAACACAAAAGAAGTCAGCATGAAATATACGTTCTTACAAACAAACAAATAAATAAGATAAATTCAGATAACCATTATGTTCCAAGGAAAAAACTGAAACTGTGAGACAGACTAACTTTATTAGGATGTTCTTTAATATAAAGGGATCAAGGAAAACCTCTTAGATTTTACCTGTTTTGACCTCGGAACTAAAACCTAAAGAAGTAGTAGTAGTAATCCATGAAAAAACTTGTGTATACTGAATTCTCAGATCATGCTCTTCTAATTAGATCTGTTTCTTTAAAAATATAAATATGGATATATGTACTTATTCATTATAATCCATATACTTAATGACTAAACATATTTTTAAAGTATTAGATTAAAATGCATCATTTTTTCAATAGCTTGTAGATGAGAGTTTAAAATATCTTTTCTAGAATTTCAAGGCACAATACACATGTGATGTGAAATTCGTTGTTAACAACACCGGTTATAAATATATTTTTAAAATAGTTTCCATGAGGATTTCTAAATTAATGACTGACTTATCAAATCTAAATACATTATTATTATGTATTTAGACATAAATACATAATAATACCTCACTGTGTGTCTGAAGCACTTGTACAAGTGTTGTAGCTGATGTCAGATCACCTTATTCTTTTTGCTCACTTCTGCTTGGTTTTTCAGATGCATTCAATTTGTAGTTTCTTTGAGGGAATTTTTTCTCACCCATATGCCTATTTTGTGAGAGTTACTTTAGTTAAAACTTGATAGTATACTTTCCAAATCTACTCAGGCATAGGAAACCCTCAATACCTTGTAATACAAGTCAAGGCCAAGAAACAGAGAGGCTGCTGCTGTCAAGCCTCCAGTTCCCCAGAACTTCCACCCCTACTTCTTGATACGTCACACAACCCACGTGACATGTGAGATATCAGGCACAGACTGAGTGAACGCCTCAAGGGCAACCTGTATATTAAGTATAGTAAAGGTTTATTTTTTTTTTAATTTTTAAATTCTGGATTTAAAAATAGAAATATAAATTCTATTATCTATTTATCTCAATGGATCATTTTGAACACTCCCTGAGCTGCATGTATGTACCTCAGAAAGCTCTGTTCACTTCATATTTGGACTGGAGGAGGGAGGTAAGGCAGCTCTCAGACTAATGGATATTTTTACTGAAGAAAATGTCTTGTCTCAAAGTAGCTACATTTTTTTATTGCATCCTTTATCACAATACAGCTGAAAAACCCAGGTTAAAGATGCTGCCACACTCTTGGTCAGCCAGAAGATATTTAATAATGATGGATTAAGGAACTGCTAAAAGAAAAAAGAGATAATTGAAGTGTCTGTTAGGTAGATAAAAGCATTAATTCTGATAAATATCACTTACATTTTAACTCCTAACCGCATAACTTAATGGTAATTAGTATGATCCATAAAGTAACATTTTTTCTAAAAGTAAACTTTTACCATCCAAGATTTACATGCAGAGTATTTTACATTATTCTTGCAGTAAACAAGGCTAACTAAAAAGAAAAAAAAAATAACCCTTTCAACATTTAGATGATCATAGTTGTTCACATTTCTATCATATATTTCCCTAAGAGAACTTTCTTTCTTTAGGTAACATTACTATTATAATGGTGACGTGTCATTAAATTCACATAGAGGCTATGCCTTTCATCTGTGGTATCCCTCCTTATAACTAACATAGAGGAAAGAACAGAGAAGAGCCCCCCTTAATCACGACATTAGTTCTGTAGTAACTGCATTCTTGTAACATCAAGAATCATTCTGAACACTGAAAGCCAAAGAGCAAAGAATCATATTTTAATTCTCAGCTACTAATTACCAAGTATTAATAAATACTCTCTGCCCTGTAGTTGTCCTCCTTTCATCCTATCTCCAAAATGCTGAGTGGACAACATTTTTTCCTAATGGACTGACAGATCTTATCACATCCTTTTATTTTGGTTGATTTTTTTTTTTAATGGGAGTAGAGTGCCAAAATCCAGTTGTATAAGGGTTTTGCCTCACAAAATACACAATCCATCTATACATCATGGCATGGACTATAATCCCTTATTAATAGAATAGGAAGAAATAAGACCAAAATATGTAAAATACAGAGAAATATAAAATATAAATTTTTAAAATGCACTCATGCACAAAATATATGACTGTGTAAGATATTCAAGTGTATTCAACATAGTTTTTCACAGTATATGACTGTGTAAGATATTCAAGTGTATTCAACACAGTTTTTTAAAAATTGCATCTAATACATGTAAAATGTAAATGGTGTGCTGGTCTCAGAATTAGGTAATTACTAAGTTAAACACTATTGTTTTACTGGTTTTAGTATAAATTATTAATTTTAACTCCTTCTTTCTCACTTGTACTTATTTAGAGCACAAGGCAAGTCAAAGCTATAATTCTCTCTGATTAATACATAGCTCTATATTTTTTATACTTGGACTCTGTTATATTAATATTCTTCCTGCATTGCATAGAGAGTTTCAGGCATTTCATCAATAACATATAGTGTTGACTTCCTATATAAAAAAATAAGGTAAACTCAGAAGGGCTATTTTCCTATTCTTATTCAGTTTGGGTTGATATGGGTAAATTATCATTTCTAAAGCAGTATTTGCTTACCCTAGCAATGCTTTTCTTGATGTTAAATGTTAGCAATATTAGAATTTCATAAAAATTAGAATTTTATTAAAATGAAGTAAAGTCTATCAAATTAAATGTATAATTGTGCATTTAATTTTCATAGCAATACTCTTTCCAAATGTACACAAAGAAACAGAAGGTTGATGAACTTTTAAAAAATTGTCATTCATGGTTAATTTAAATATAGTCTCTGTTGCCTTGCATGATAATAGACACACTTGTTATGACAAAGTAACAGGGTTCAATAATTTTAAATTGATTAATATTTTATATGGTCACATTTCTATTAAGACAGTTTTTAAAGGTAATTATACAGGCCCCAATTGTATACACACACACACACGCACACACACACACATGCGCGCACGGGCATATTTATCTGTATTCAGTAAGAAATAAAGAATTTGGGGTTGATCTATTTTCTAGATTACTGAAACTAATCTTCATTGAAGGACAGATTTTATTATTTATTATGAAAGTATGATTAATCACTTTAATTGCAACCATGGTTTAACAAACAGCTGGGGCAGAATAAAATTTATAGTCAGAATAGATGTTATGATTTTATAAAAGGAAATTTCTACATCATGAAAAATCTTTTCCTAGCTCTGCATGTGAGAGCTTTACAGTTTTTTAACTGAGTCAGCATTCTTACTAGGTAAAATTGTTTGAACCTTAAAGTGCAAACATTCTTGAGAAAAATATTGACTTGTGTTTATGAAAAAGTATGAACAATTGACATATCTATTCTTGTGATCACAAGGTATTGATGTAAGTTTTTAAAGGCATAAATGCAGGAGCTGGAAAGGCCCTTAAAAAAAAAAAAAAAAAAAGACTTTGGATAAAACAAGACTGTGTAACGAACATATTTGCCCTATCCCTAGACCTGACACAGTGGTGCTGAAGGAGTGAATGGAGCTAGGGGAAATGAACCGTACAGAAAACCCGAATGAGTTTAAGCTAACAATACATATTACATCAAGAATTTAAGTAACTTATAAGTTAAAAAGAAATCATATGCCTCTGTTAGAGGATGGAATAAAGAAAATTATCAACTTAAATTTTCTGCTGATTCTTTTAGTATCACACAGTTTCCTCGTGGATTTTATTTTCTCTTTGTTTCACAGATTTTATTAGTCATTACTCAGGAAGTAACTCTTTATCCCATAATAATTAGCAAGATCAATGTAGTATTTATTTCTGTTTTACCCATTGAGTTTTAGGAAATTGACAGATTTTTGAATAACACTAGCTTATATTCTCCAGGACTCTCTGTATGTTTCTGTATATTTCTGTGTAATACATCTGTTGCAGTATGCAGCTCCTCTCAGAATCATTTTCTGGTTTCTGCTCAGCAAAAGGGTGAAAGGAAAACAACTTAGAAGACAAAAATGAAATTGTTGCCAGGCTGCAGCTCTGAAACAGACTTGGAGGCTCCTTCAGTTTTTTGAAGCAGCATGTGTCAAACTCGTGGTGAATCAGATTTTTACACTCAGAATCAGAATCCGCTCAGCTGACACAGCTGATGTCAAAGCTTTGAGGGTACAGTGCAAGATTCCTGTTTGTGCTGAAACACTCAGCACTTCCATTGGAAATTTATTTACCTAAAACAATTGCCTCACCTTCAACTAATGTTGGAGTGCAGACATCCAGAAAACCTGCATTCTTTTTTAGAGCAAATGCAATGAAAAATGTGATGTGACCTTTTTCCTTTCTACAGATTGCCTCTGAGAGCATATGTACCTACTAGTTTGCTGCCACCTTTCTATGTTATCAAGTCTAGCTGCTTAATTGTTGAAAAAGGTGTAAAGCAAAGCCCCATGTACATCCATTTTATTAGATAAAATAATTGCTGAAATAGAGCACCAGGTTAAACTATAATGTTTTCCTGAGGAGACTAGGTGAGGGATTTTTAAAAATTTATTTATATGGGCTTCGTTGAGGATATACATATTGAGGAATGTGTATGTGCTCTTCTATTTTGAAATAAAATCAATCATATTCAAGGGTTTCTGTGGTAAAATTTATACAAGGCTGGGCACCGTGGCTCAGGCCTGTAATCCCAGCACTTAGGGAGACCAAGGCAGACAGATTGCCTCAGCTCAGGATTTCGAGACAAGCCTAAGCAACAAGCCAAAACCCCATCTCTACCAAAAATGCAAAAACTTAGATGGGTGTGATGGTGTGTGCCTGTAGTTCCAGAGCTACTTGGGGGGTTGAGGTGGGAGGATCACCTGAGCCTGGGAAGCGGAGGTTGTAGTGAGCCAAAATCTCATTACTACATTCCAACTTGGGTGAAAGAGACCCAGTCTCAAATCAATCAATCAATCAATCAATCAATCAATAAAATTATACAGCAGTGTGCTAAGCAGGATTATGATATTGTCTATTTATTCTGAAGGGTTTTCTATGGATTTCTTCAAGTATATAATGAAATTGGAGTTTCTCATGTGCATTATAAACAGACATACCAATATGAATCATTTAAAAAATAACTTTATTATCATGCTTCCATAGTACCTAAATTGCCAAGGAAATTCTCATTTGTAGTTTGTGTTCAGCAGTTAAAAATCTCTGATTTAAAGAAATTCTGACTCTTATCCACAGATTTAAAGAAATAAACTAGAACTTAAAGTGATTTTTTATTTTAGATTTAAATTATACTTAACTGTAACACAGGTATGCATGGTAAATACTGTTGCTCAATAATAAATTATAATGTGTAAGTAAATAATAAAAAGTTGACTGAATACCTACACACCTGAATGTACATGCAAGGATCTTCATCTTATTTTTTTTCATTTTATTCTTTTTATTTTTTATTATTATACTTTAAGTTCTAGGGTACATGTGTATAAAGTGCAGGTTTGTTACATATGTATACTTGTGCCATGTTGGTGTGTTGCACCCATCAACTTGTCAGCACCCATCAACTCGTCATTTACATCAGGTATAACTCCCAATGCAATCCCTCCCTACTTTCCCCTCCCCATAGTATGCCCTGGTGTGTATGTTCCACTTCCCGAGTCCAGGTGAACTCATTGTTCAATTCCCCTATGAGTGAGAACAGGCGGTGTTTAGTTTTCTGTTCTTGCGATAGTTTCCTGAGAATGATGGTTACCAGCTGCATCCATGTCCCTACAAAGGACACAAACTCATCCTTTTTGATGGCTGCATAGTATTCCATGGTGTATATGTGCCACATTTTCTTAATCCAGTCTGTCACTGATGGACATTTGGGTTGATTCCAAGTCTTTGCTATTGTGAATAGTGCCACAATGAACATACATGTTCATGTCTTATAGCAGCATGACTTATAATTCTTTGGGTATATACCCAGTAATGGGATGGCTGGGTCATATGGTACTTCTATTTCTAGATCCTTGAGGAATCGCCATACTGTTTTCCATAATGGTTGAACTAGTTTACAATCCCACCAACAGTGTAAAAGTGTTCCTATTTCTCCACATTCTCTCCAGCACCTGTTGTTTCCTTGCTTTTTAACGATTGCCATTCTAACGGATGTGAGATGGTATCTCATTGTGGTTTTGATTTGCATTTCTCTGATGGCCAATGATGACGAGCATTTTTTCATGTGTCTGTTGGCTGTATGCATGTCTTCTTTTGAGAAATGTCTGTTCATATCCCTTGCCCACTTATTGATGGGGTTGTTTGTTTTTGTCTTGTAAATTTGTTTGAGTTCTTTGTAAGTTCTGGATATTAACCCTTTGTCAGAGGAGTAGATTGCAAAAATTTTCTCCCATTCTGTAGGTTGTCTGTTCACTCTGATGGTAATTTCTTTTGCTGTGCAGAAGCTCTTTAGTTTAATGAGATCCCATTTGTCAATTTTGGCTTTTGTTGCCATTGCTTTTGGTGTTTTAGACATGAAGTCTTTGCCCATGCCTATGTCCTGAATGGTATTACCTAGGTGTTCTTCTAGGGTTTTTATGGTATTAGGTCTAACATTTAAGTCTCTAATCCATCTTGAATTGATTTTCATATACGGAGTAAGGAAAGGATCCAGTTTCAGCTTTCTACTTATGGCTAGCCAATTTTCCCAGCATCATTTATTAAATAGGGAATCCTTTCCCCATTTCTTGTTTCTCTGTGGTTTGTCAAAGATCAGATGGCTGTATATGTGTGATATTATTTCTGAGGACTCTGTTCTGTTCCATTGGCCTATATCTCTGTTTTGGTACCAGACCATGCTGTTTTGGTTACTGTAGCCTTGTAGTATAGTTTGAAGTCAGGTAGCGTGATGCCTCCAGCTTTGTTCTTTTGACTTAGGATTGTCTTGGAGATGCGGGCTCTTTTTTGGTTCCATATGAACTTTAAAGCAGGTTTTTCCAATTCTGTGAAGAAAGTCATTGGTAGCTTGATGGGGATGACATTGAATCTATAAATAACCTTGGGCAGTATGGCCATTTTCACGATATTGATTCTTCCTATCCATGAGCATGGTATGTTCTTCCATTTGTTTGTGTCCTCTTTTATTTCACTGAGCAGTGGTTTGTAGTTCTCCTTGAAGAGGTCCTTTACATCCCTTGTAAGTTGGATTCCTAGGTATTTTATTCTCTTTGAAGCAATTGTGAATAGAAGTTCATTCCTGATTTGGCTCTCTGTTTGTCTGTTACTGGTGTATACGAATGCTTGTGATTTTTGCATATTAATTTTGTATCCTGAGACTTTGCTGAAGTTGCTTATCAGCTTAAGGAGATTTTGGACTGAGATGATGGGGTTTTCTAAATACACAATCATGTCATCTGCAAAGAGGGACAATTTGACTTCTTCTTTTCCTAACTGAATACCCTTGATTTCTTTCTCTTGCCTGATTGCCCTAGCCAGAACTTCCAATACTATGTTGAATAGGAGTGGTGAGAGAGGGCAATCTGTCTTGTGCCAGTTTTCAAAGGAAATGCTTCCAATGTTTGCCCATTCAGTATGATATTTGCTGTGGGTTTGTTGTAAATAGCTCTTATTATTTTGAAATAAGTTCCATCAATACCTAGTTTATTGAGAGTTTTTAGCCTGAAGGGCTGTTGAATTTTGTCAAAGGCCTTTTCTGCATCTATTGAGATAATCATGTGGTTTTTATGTTTGGTTCTGTTTGTATACTGGATTACGTTTATTGATTTGCGTATGTTGAACCAGCCTTGTATCCCAGGGATGAAGCCCACTTGATCATGGTGGATAAGCTTTTGGATGTGCTGCTGGATTCGGTTTGCCAGTATTTTATTGAGGATTTTTGTATCAATGTTCATCAAGGATATTGCTCTCAAATTCTCTTTTTTTGTTGTTGTGTCTCTGCCTGTCTTTGGTATCAGGATGATGTTGGCCTCATAAACTGAGTTAGGGAGGATTCCCTCTTTTTCTATTGATTGAAACAGTTTCAGAAGGAATGGTATCAGCTCCTCCTTGTACCTCTGGTAGAGTTCAGCTGTGAATCCATCTGGTCCTGGACTTTTTTTGGTTGGGAGGCTATTAATTTTTGCCTCAATTTCAGAGTCTGCTATTGGTCTATTCAGGGATTCAACTTCTTCCTGGTTTAGTCTTGGGAGAGTGTAAGTGTCCAGGAAATTATCCATTTCTTCTAGATTTTCTAGTTTATTTGCGTAGAGGTGTTTATAGTATTCTCTGATGGTAGTTTGTATTTCTGTGGGGTCGGTGGTGATATCCCCTTTATCACTTTTTATTGCATCTATTTGATTCTTCTCTCTTTTCTTCTTTATTAGTCTTGCTAGCGGTCTATCAATTTTGTCAATCTTTTCAAAAAACCAACTCCTGGATTCATTGATTTTTTGGAGGGTTTTTGTGTCTCTATCTCCTTCAGTTCTGCTCTGATCTTAGTTATTTCTTGCCTTCTGCTAGCTTTTGAATGTGTTTGCTCTTGCTTCTCTAGTTCTTTTAATTGCGATGTTAGAGTGTCAATTTTAGATCTTTCCAGCTATCTCTTGTGGGTATTTAGTGCTATAAATTTCCCTCTACACACTTCTTTAAATGTGTCCCAGAGATTCTGGTATGTTGTATCTTTGTTCTCATTGGTTTCAAAGAACATCTTTATTTTTGCCTTCATTTCGTTATGTACCCAGTAGTCATTCAGGAGCAGGTTATTCAGTTTCCATGTAGTTGAGCAGTTTTGATTGATTTTCTTAGTCCTGAGTTCTAGTTTGATTGCACTGTGGTCTGAGAGACAGTTTGTTATATCTGTTCTTGTACATTTGCTGAGGAGTGCTTTACTTCCAATTGTGTGGTCAGTTGGTCAATTTTGGAATAAGTGTATTGTGGTGCTGAGAAGAATGTATATTCTGTTGATGTGGGGTGCAGAGTTCTGTAGATGTCTATTAGGTCTGCTTGGTGCAGAGTTGAGTTCAATTCCTGGATATCCTCATTAACTTTCCGTCTCGTTGATCTGTCTAATGTTGACAGTGGGGTGTTGAAGTCTCCCATTATTATTGTATGGGAGTCTGAGTCTATTTTTAAGTGTCTAAGGACTTGCTTTATGAATCTGGGTGCTCCTGTATTGGGTGCATATATATTTAGGAGAGTTAGCTCTTCCTGTTGAGTTGATCCCTTTACCATTATGTAATGGCCTTCTTTGTCTCTTTTGATCTTTGATGGTTTAAAGTCTGTTTTATCAGAGACTAGGATTGCAACCCCTGCTTTTTTTTTGTTCTCCATTTGCTTGGTAGATCATCCTCCATCCCTTTATTTTGAGCCTATGTGTGTCTCTGCATGTGAGATGGGTCTCCTGAATACAGCAAACTGATGGGTCTTGTCTCTTTATCCAGTTTGCCAGTCTGTATCTTTTTATTGGACCATTTAGTCCATTTACATTTAAGGTTAATATTATTATGTGTGAACTTGATCCTGTCATTATGATATTAACTGGTTATTTTGCTTGTTAGTTGATGCAGTTTCTTCCTAGCCTCGATGGTCTTTACATTTTGGCATATTTTTGCAGTGGCTGGTACCAGTTGTTCCTTTCCATGTTTAGTGCTTCCTTCAGGGTCTCTTGTAAGGCAGGCCTAGTGGTGACAAAATCTCTAAGCAGTTGCCTATCTATAAAGCATTTTAGTTCTCCTTCACTTATGAAACTTAGTTTGGCAGGATATGAAATTCTGGGTTTAAAATTCTTTTCTTTAAGAATGTTGAATATTGGCCCCCACTCTCTTCTGGCTTTTAGGGTTTCTGCTGAGAGATCTGCTGTTAGTCTGATGGGCTTCCCTTTGTGGGTAACCCGACCTTTCTCTCTGGCTCTCCTCAACAGTTGTTGCTTCATTTCAACCTTGGTGACTCTGACAATTATGTGTCTTGGAGTTGCTCTTCTCGAGGAGTATCTTTATGGCATTCTCTGTATTTCCTGAATTTGAATGTTGTCCTGCCTTACTAGGTTGGGGAAGTTCTCCTGGATGATATCCTGCAGAGTGTTTTCTAACTTGGTTCCATTTCCTCCCTCATTTTCAGGCACCCCAATCAGATGTAGATTTGGTCTCTTCACATAATCCCATACTTGTTGAAGGCTTTGTTCATTTCTTTTTCCTCTTTTTTCTTTAGACTTCTCTTCTCGCTTCATTTCATTCATTTGATCCTCAATCACTGATACTCTTTCTTCCAGTTGTTCGAGTTGGTTATTGAATCTTGTGCATTTGTCACGTATTTCTCGTGTCATGGTTTTTATCTCTGTCAGTTCGTTTATGGCCTTCTCTGCATTGATTATTCTAGTTATCCATTCTTCCATTCTTTTTTCAAGATTTTTAGTTTCTTTGTGCTGGGTACATAATTCCTCCTTTAGCTCTGAGAAGTTTGATGGACTGAAGCCTTCTTCTCTCAACTCGTCAAAGTCATTCTCCCTCCAACTTTGATCCGTTGCTGGCGATGAGCTGCATTCCTTTGGAGGGGGAGATGCACTCTTATTTTTTGAATTTCCAGCTTTTCTACCCTGCTTTTTCCCCATCTTTGTGGTTTTATCTGTCTTTGGTCTTTGATGATGGTGACGTACTGATGGGGTTTTGGTGTGGGTGCCCTTCCTGTTTGTTAGTTTTCCTTCTAACAGTCAGGCCCCTCAGCTCTAGGTCTGTTGGAGATTGCTTGAGGTCCACTCCAGATCCTGTTTGCCTGGTTATCAGCAGCAGAGGCTCAGTTGAAAATGCCGAAATCACCCGTCTTCTGTGTCGCTCGCGCTGGGAGCTGGAGACTGGAGGTGTTCCTATTCGGCCATCTTGCTCCGCCCCCAGATATTCATCTTCTAAGCCATTAGTTTCAAATGAAGTAAGTGATAATAGTTTAAACTTACAGTTTTACAGTACTATACTTTAAAAAATAACCTTTTTAAACACACAAAGCACACAATAACTTTATATATTTTAAAATTGTTCATCTTTATTTCCTTTAGTTAGTAATTACCATTGTTTATAATTCTTTAAGTGATAATATATCAGTAATTTTCATTAACCTTGAAAATGGAGTCAAAATGAAGTTTAGAAATTTGGCAATAACATAGTGCCTATACTGGGTATTTATGTCCTAAGAAAAGAGAAATAGAGCTGTCAATTTAGATTAAAATATTCTAAAATACTAACAGTTAATGTAAATCATATGTTATATTATTACTCTTTTAGTAAATATGATGAGAAGTTATGGTGTGGAGTTGTTCCAAGGAATTAAAAATGAAATGAAGAAAATTAAGAAATAAAGATCAAACTGAAGAATGGATCTCAAGGAACTTTTAATTTATTAAGAATTGAACAATAATTATTGATAACCTAATATTAAATAATTCCTAGTTAAAATATCTTCCCAAGTTATTATTTACCACATTACCTGGTTAGTTTACTACTTATTATAATAAAAACATTTTTTATAATCTGAAATAATGCTATTTTGTTTTTTAGAGTTTTTATTTTATATCTTACTGCTGGCTCCACATGGGAAATAAGTTGCATCATGCAGATTTCTGTTTTATTTATACAGTTTGGAATCAATGGCACTTAATTCATGGTCAGACACAGAATAGGTAGTCAAATATTGTAATGAAATAATTAATGACTGCATTAATTATGTAAAGTTCCTTGCACATGTTCTTGGAAAATAATGCAACTTTGTTTTTAGTGTAGGAGAATTTCAATTGCCTGCCTTTAATATAATTTGGATTTGTAACATATAGGGCAGATATGTATACCTTAACTTCGGTATTCTACCTGTATTTATTTCATTTTCTTCTCATGTTCAAGGCAGACTATTATTTTCATTCTTTTCTCTTATTCAGGTATTTTGTCATGTCTCTATTTTCTTACTTTGAGGTGATTGGTGTTTTTAGGATTTTTATTTCTAAATGTAAAGAGCAATTGGGTTGGGGAAGACTAGTTTTTAAGAGAAAGAATTAGCAAGAGAGAGTTCTATAAATTCATGGATGCTGTGATACTCACAGATACTCTCCAGAAATAAGATTTATTGTTCAGTCCTCTACTCTCAGCACTCTTTAGGAATTGTTTCAGTTGAAGAGAGTCATCTGACTCAGGGTCGTAGCCTCTCCATACTATTTTTGGAACTCTTCACATGGTTTTATGAGGTTCATTTAAGATCACTTGATTTGTCTCTTTGTCCATTCATTTTGTTTTCCTCTCCGTTCTAGAGGAATTAATTCAAGCACACTTCAAAATATAACTACTGCATGCAAAACTTCATTTTACACTCTGCTTTCAGGGGAAACCAACTTGGAAATGTTAACACAGCGTTTTTGTCAGAAAGAAAACACTTAGATGAGATTTTGAACTGAATTAAATATCTCCCATCTGGAAATGAGGATTCCATAACCATGGTGTGGAGCAGAGAGCTCCTGACCCAAGGTAGCAGTGCAATTGTTAACATGCTCTCCTGTGATAAACTGGGATGATATAATTGGTGGGGATATGTAAACTGGGTATTGCATCAGTCCTTGGAGAACTATAGGGGAATAATAATACTGAGTACAGTAGAATTGCTCTGTTTAATTACTTTGGGAAAAAATAACAAAAAACAGAGCAATTAATTGGTAACTAATGCTAACCGTAAAGGTAAAAGCCAAGTCTCCTTATTATTGTGCAAAGAAGATCTCATCTTCTACATTGGGTAGGAAGAGAAAGATGAGGACCAGGTCCATACTTAATTGTAAGAATACTTGACCTCTAAAGAAAGTCCCATGGTTGAATATTCACACAGAAACTCTGGGAAATGGGGCAGAAACACTGGTGGAATGGCTTCTAGAAATATCAAAATGTACTATCACATACAGACTGCAGTAAGCAGAATAATGTCCACTAAAGATATTCTAAGCTCCTAAACTTTTGGTATGTTTGGTTGTATAGAAAAGGGGAATTAATGCTTCTGACAAGACTAAGATTGTTAATAAGTTGACCTCTAAGAGGTTATCCTAAATTACCTTGGTAGGCATAATGTAATCACAAGAGACCTTAAAAGTGAAAAAAGAAAAGCAACAAGAAGATTTCTTAAAATGCTTCCAGTTCAAGTCAGAATTAAGGTGAATATTAGGTCCCACCAGTTTTACAGAGCTGTAGATGTTTTGCTGTTGTTCTTTCAAAAAAGAAGAATCTACAATAAACATGTTCATTTGAGAAAAATATTGTGTTTGTTAACTTTTTATAGCCATTCCCAAGTTACTTTAAACTTTGTATGTTGTTCAAGAACAGAGTATATCCTGGTTAGGATGTGTTCATAGCTGATGCATCTCTAAAAAAATTTTCATGAAGGCGGCTAGCTTCTGAACATCTTCAGTAGTGACAGCATTATACAGAGAGGCCCTGATACCTCCCACACACCTATGCCCTTTCAAGGACAACATATTGAGTTCAAGAGCTTTATCAATAAATCGTTTTTTCTAAAGCATCATTTCCTTTGGCATTGCCTAGGCGGAATGGAATATTCATCTTGCTTCTATTTCAGGGCTCCACTGGACATAGGTAGAATCCTTCAGAATTATCAGTAATCTCATAAATCATTTGGGATTTGATGGAGCTAAGCTGCTCCATGGCCGCGGTACCGCCATTGTTTTTAATCCACTCCAGGACCATGATGTAGATGCTGAAACATGGAGGCGTGTTGTACAAGGAGCTGTTTCCAGCTTGCGCTTTGTATTCCAGGACCGAGGGGCACTCTCGGAGGGCAAATCCCAGCAGGTCATCATGGACAATCACCACGGTGACCCCAGCAGAGCCAACATTCTTCTGAGCACCAGCAAATTGCCTTTGTTGCTACTTCTTCTAGTTAGATTTCAAACTTGCCTGTGGACTTAATAATGCAAGTTGCAATTTATTATTTCTGGAGTCATGGTAACACACAGCATAGAGGGTAGGTTGGGACCTCTAGGTGCTGAATCTAGACATCTGTGGGGTCTCCTGGGTTCAGCGGCTGTTGATTCAAGGTCAACATTGACGATTGGAGGAGTGGTTTAAGAGGAGTTAAAGCAAAGGGCAAACTGTAGATCGATCTTTATACTGTTATTACAAGAGAAGTGACATACTTTATATATGTTTATATTAGCCAGGTCTGTTTTTAATACCATATACTTTATATTTCTATACGTTTTTATTTATAATAATACTGTTATCACTGATACATGTAGACACTTTTAGAATTTATTAAATCCTTGACCTTGTGCATTATTCCATTAGCAACAGTTACACCCCATCCCCAGTCTTCCCCTTCCTCTTTTTAAGCTGTTTTATGAAAAAGGTCTAGAAGTTCTTGATTCATTTTTACCATTCTTTCTATAGGTAGAAGAGAAAGTTGATTGGTTGGTTGTTTTTCAGTTATACCATTAAACTAAACATTAAACATTTCTGTTAAATTACCTTATCCTTTGTTCTCTTGACTGCTTTCTTTGTAATGTTTGTTGACAAGAGAGATACTTTGCTGAAAAGTCTTTTCCCTAGTGTTTATCTATTGTCAGTATTTTATGTTGAATATGTAAAGAACATTAAAGTCCTAAAACATCTGAAAAAAAAAAAGTGAAAGAAGAAAGAACCACATAGATGGCAGCATGGGAATTTGGGCAATGGTGCTGCTGGGTTATGAGTCAAGAAATGCAAGCTTGCTCTTGAAGTTGGAAAATGCAAGAAAACGTATTTTACTAGAGCCTGCAGAAGAACGTAACCTTGCCAACAACCTGATTTTAGCCCAGTGAGACCCTTTTCAGACTTCTGACCCCTAGAAATGTAAGATAAATCTGCATCGTTTTAAGACCCCAAAATATGGGTAACTTGTTATAGTAGCAGTAGGAAACTAATACACTCACTGAGATGCCAAGGTGGCTGTGGCAGATGTGGCAGAAGGAATTAAAAGGCAGCAATTTGCTTGCAATTATATTCTGTGTAAGATATCAGGAGTTTGATTTGAGACTATTGCAATAAGGTGAATATCAACATAAGGCAAGTCACAAAGAGCATTTTAATTTTTAAGTGTATATAAAACTTAGGTTGAGTAGATACACATGGACACAAAGATAGAAACAGCAAACACTTGGACTCCTATAGTTGGGAGGTTACGGGAAACTGAGCATTGAAAAACTACCTATTGGGTACAATGATAACTATCTGGGTGATGGGTGTACTAGAAGGATGAACTTCACCACTATACCAGTATATTCATGTAACGAACCTGCACATGTATTCTCTGACCCTAAAATTTAAAAAAAGAAAAAAAAAGGTTAGGTTTATACCACACTGTAGTCTAACTGTGCAATGACATTGTGTGGAAATTATGTACATATCTTAATTAAACATATTTCATTGCTAAAAGATGCTAACAATAATCTGAGTCTTCAGCATATTCTAATATTTTCGATGCTGACTGATGAGGGTCATGGTGCTAAAAGTTGAAGTAGTTGTGGCAATTTCTTAAAATAAAATAATGATATTTACAAAACTGGTTTACTCTTCCATTCATGAAAGTTTTCTCTGTAACATATGATACTATTTGACAGCACTTTACCCACAGTGGAATTTTCCATAATTAAAGTCAATCCTCTCCAATCTGCTTTATCAACTCATTTGACTTAATAATATTTTTAATTCTTTGTTGTTGTTTCAATAATGTTCACAGCATTTTTACCAGGAGTATATTCCATCTCAATAAACCACAATCTTTGCTCATCTATGAGAAGTAACTTCTCATGAGTTCAACTTTTATCATGAAATAGAAAAAAAATTAGCCATATATTCAGGCTCTGCTTTTAGTACTAATTATCTTGCTATCTTCACTACATCTGCAGATATTTCCTCCACTTGAACTGCTCAAAGTCATCCATGAGTATTGGAATCAACTTCTTCCAAACTCATGTTAATGTGGATATTTTTATCTCCTCCTATGAATGAATCACCAAAGTTATTAATGACTCCTACAAAGGTGAATCCTTCCAGAAGGTTTTCAGTTTCCTTTGTCCACATTCATTGAAAGAATCCTTTATTAAATAATAAGATTTAAAAGTTGAAATTACTCCTCAATTCAAGTGCTGAAGAATGGATATTGTGTTAGCAGGCATGAAACAATATTAATCTCCTTGTGTATCTCCATTAGAGCTCTTGGATGAAGAGCCACATTGTCAATAAATAAGTACTCTTTTAAAATGAATCTAATCTAAAGGAGTAATAGGACTCAACAGTGGGCTTAAAATATTCAGTAAACCATGCCGTAAATAAATTAAACATCATCCAGGCTTTGTTGTTCCATTTAAAGAGCAGAGGCAGAGTAGATTTATCAAAATTCTCAAGTGCCCTAGACTTTTCAGAAAGGTAAATGACCATTGGTTTAACTTCAAGTCACCAAATGCATTACCCTGAAGCAAGAGTTAGCCTCTCTCTTTGATGCTTTGAAGATAGGTATTGACTTCTTCTTAGCTATGAAAGCCCAAGATGGCATCTTCTTCCAATAAAAGGCTAATTCATTTACATTAAAAACCTGTTGCCTTGTGTAGCCACCTTTATTAATTAACTTAGCTAGATTTTCTGGATAACTTGTTGCAGCTTCCATAACAGGACTTGCTGCTTAACCTTGAATTTTATGTGATGGAGATTGCTTCTTCCCTTCCACCATGTGAGCCAACCTGTGTTTGCTTCAAAGGTTTCTTTTGGCAGCTTCCTTACATTTCTCTGCCGTCATAAAATGTAAGAGAGTGAGGGACTTGCTCTGGATTAAGTTTTGGCTTAAGTGAATATTGTAGCTGATTTGATCTTCCATTCATACCACTACACTTTTTCCATAACAGTAATAAGATTGTTTTTCTTTCTAATCATTAATATGTTCACTGGAGTAGCACATTTAATTTCCTTCAAGAATGTTTCCTTTGTATTCACAACTTAGCTACTGGCAAAAAAAGGCCTATGGCCTATCTCAGGTTTCAACTTCCTTCCTCACTAGGCTTAATAATTTGTAGCCTTTGATTTATTGGGAGAGAAATGTAACTCTTCCTTTCACTTGAACACTTAGAGGTTATTGTGGAATCACTAATTGCCCTGATTTCAATATTATTGTGTCTTAGGGAATAGGGAGGCCCAGGAAAAGGAAAAGAGACTGGGCTATGGCTAGTCTATGGAGCAGTCAGAACACATTCAATATTTATTGTAAGTTTTCTATCTTACATAGGTGTGGTTCACAGTTCACTACCTATCAAAACAATTACAACAATAGCATCAAATATCACTGACCAAAGGTCATCTTAACAGATAATAATAATAAAAACTTCGATGTATTGCAAAATTACCAAAATGTGACACAGAGACACAAGTGAGCCAGGGCTGTTGAAAAAACGGTGCCGATAGACATGCTTAATGCAAGATTGCCATAAACCTTCAATTTATAAAAAATACAGTGTTTGTGAAACACAGACAAGGTCTACTTATATGTCAATGAGAAAGTAATATCCTTACTAACAAGGTCACTGATTGCTTTTTTAAGGGGTTTTCTTGATGTTAAAAAAAAGTTGTTTATTTATTTTTATTTTTATTTTTTTTTTCTTTTTGTTCGTTTTAACATCAGGAAATAACTTGGCTCTCTGAGTGCAAAGATTAAGTGCCATCATTTGACCAAAAAAAAAAAGTTATCCGGTGATATACAAACATCAGAAGTCAGGCTGACTCAATTTTTGTTATTGGACGCAACATCACAGTGGCAGCCATAGGAGCCTAAGTTGCATAGAGTTATAATTTTTTTTTAATAAAAGACAATTTTCCTAATGGCAAGATAGATGAGCAACCAGTGAGATTATGAGTATTCACACTCTATAATCAAGAAAGAAAGAAGAACCAATGACTGAAAACGGTAGACATTTTCAAAAGATAGCCACTATTTCATCATACAGACTCCAGAACTCAGACAGTTTTGGGATTCAAAACACATTAACTGAAGGATCAGTCAGAACCCCAGGAGGAAGGACTGACAATACCACAGCCATTGTGCACAGTGATGGTTCCTCGGTCCTTCCTGGAAGGGACCAGTAGTCATTTTACTTGCATGGTTATATACTGAGAAAACGGACAACATAAAATATTTTCAAAACCATTAGACAAGGGCTTGAGCTAATATTGATAGTCAGCATTCAAGCTGTCATTGTGACTTCTCGGTCAGAGTGGAGACAACTGTGGGTGAGGCGATGAGTAGAGTCTGGCCTAGGTCCTCATGGTGGATCCAAAGCTTCTAAGGCCACAATCCAATAGTCATTTCCCTGGTTGGTAAATGTATAGTTGGAACTAACATACTTGATACTTCCACAATTCCTACATTTGCTCTTTGGCCTGTGTGGGGTGAGAGCTGTCTTAGTGTGAAAGGACAACTGAAAGTTTTTAAAATTGTTCTTCTATTATATAAGATAGTAAATATAAAAATATCACAAACTGAAATGGGTGGCAGAAATAAGTGTTATTTTTAAAGACCTAAACTAAAGAATACAAGTGAAGTGTCCTCATTTTATCACCTGTTAATTCACCAGCCTGGCCTGTGCAAAGACCAGCTGAATTCAAGGATGACAGCAGACTCCTTTAATCTCAAGCAAGTAATAAACTCAATTCAGCTGTAGCTGTTCTGGCAGATGATAGATAATCTGTAGAACAGATTAACATAGGCTAACATACAGAATGTGAGCCATTGACCTGGTAAATATGTTTGTTATCACCTTTGTCCAAAAACAGTTTGCTTTGACTTAGATTAAAAGCAGTTTGCATTCACGTGAAAAGGTCAATGGTATACAATTATAGCCTTCACTCAGGGCCATGATAACTCTTCTTTCCTTTGTTATAATCTAGAGACCTAGAACCACTGGATGTTTTGCAGAAGCGTCACTATATCAATTGCATTAAAATAATAATCCCAGATGAGAAAGAAATGCTAGTACATTAATGGCCTTTGTGGAAACATGCCCTTCAAGGCATATGCATGCCTTATACTAGAGAGCATAAGAAAGCTGCACAATGCCTAGTAGGCCTATCTGGGTTCTGAAGGCAGCATACTCTATACTAGGAATACTGTTTCGATCAGACAGGATGAATACCAGCTTTAAATGGAGTCTAGAGGTTGCATAGCATGAGCAGGTTATGGTACAAAATACCCAGCTACTTAGAGCAATATGATGCAATATGACCCTATGGTATTAGAGCATCAATAAAGGAATTCCAATGACTCCCACTAGAGTTCTGGAATGAAACTACATTATGTGTATCAGAGAATTACAAAACTTTCAGAAAACTATTGGCATTCTCCTGGACCTTGATAAATACAGAGAGTCTAACTATGGTATAACAAATGACCATGTGGCCAGAGCTGCCCATAATGAGCTGATTAATGTCAGATCCACCAAGTCACAGGTCATGTAGACTGGTAACAGTTGAATAACCCATTGTAAGATTGCAGTGGTATATCCTGGATATCACCTGAGAAGTACCAGAGGGCATAAGAAAGCTATATGTTCAGGTGGTCCAGGACAATCACATCAATCACCTCTGTAGTTAATCTCTGAGGGTGCTCACATTTATGCCACAGGGAGGCTCCCTATGACCAGCTAATAGAAGAGGAAGAATTCATAGCTTGGTTCATAAATGTGTTGGTTTAGTGCATGGGGTGGCTTTGAAATACTATGGCAAGAATAAATTTTCCCAAAAGGGAAAACCTTGGATATTTTGACTAGTCATTCACTTCGAATAGAAACAAAACTTGAATTTAGAATAGTCATTGAATCACAATGTTATTCCTATTAAACTACCATAGACATTCTTTACATAACTAGAAAAAAAAAAAACACCACTCTGTTTTGAAATTTGTTTATTTATTTATTTTTTGAGATGGGGTCTCACTCTGTCAACCAGCCTGGAGTGCAGTGGTGCAATCTCGGTTCACTGCAACCTCTGCCCCCCAGGTTCAAGCAATTCTCCTGTCTCAGGCTCCCGAGTAGCTGGTGTTACAGGACAAAAGAGAGCCCAAATACCCAAGGCAATCCTGAGCAAAAAGTACAAAGCTGGAGGCATCATGCAACCAGCCTTCAAACTATACTACAAGGTTATAGTAACCAAAACAGCATGGAACTGGTACAAAAACAGACACATGGACCAATGGAAGAATAGAGAACCCAGAAATAAGACCACACACCTACAACTATCTGATCTTCGACAAACTTGATGAAAACAAACAGTGGGGAAAGGATTTCCTATTCAATAAATGGTGCTGGTATAACTGGTTCACCATATGTGTAAGATTAAAACTGGACCCCTTATTTTTAGTATATGCAAAAATTAACTCAAGATGAATTGAAGAGTTAAATGTAAAACCAAAAACTATAAAAACTCTGGTAGGCAACCTAGGCAATATCATTCAGGGTATAGGCATGGGCCAAGATATCATGAAAAAGTTGCCAAAAGCAATTGCAACAAAAGCAAAAGTTGACATATGGGATCCAATTAAACTAAAGAGCTTCTACACACACACAAAAAAAATAACAAAGTAAACAGACAAGCTAGAAAATGAGATAATTTTTTTTTTTTTGCAATCCATTCTTCTGACAAAGGTCTATAAGGAACTTAAATAAATTTAAAGAATAAACAAATAACCCCATTAAAAAGTGGACAAAGGATATGAAGAGACACTTTTCAAAAGAAAACATATATGCGGCCAACAAACATATGAAAAAAGCTCAACATCATTGATCATTAGAGAAATGCAAATCAAAACCACAATGAGGCTGGGTGCTGTGGCTCATGCCGTAATCCCAGCAGTTTGAGAGGCCGAGGTGGGTGGATTACCTGAGGTCAGGAGTTTGAGACCAGCCGGGCCAACATAGTGAAAGCCCATCTCTGCTAAAAATACAAAAATTATCCAGGCATGGTGGTACATGCTTGTAGTTCCAGTTATTCAGGAGGCTGAGGCAGGAGAATCACTTGAACCTGGGAAGTGGAGATTGCCTTGAGCTAAGATCATGCCACTGCACTCCAACCTGGGCAACAGAGCAAGACTCCATCTCAAAAAAAAAAAGAAAAAAAGAAAAATGAGGTATCATCTCACACCAGTCAGAATGGCTGTTATTGAAAAGTCGAAAGACAACGAATCAAATGCTGGTGAGGTTTTGGAGAAAACGGAACCGTTTTACACTGTTGGTTGCGCGGTAAACTAGTTTAGCCATTGTGGAAGACAGTATGCCAATTTCTCAAAGACCTAAAACAGAAATACCATTTGACCCAGCAATCCCATTACTGGGTATCCAACCAAAGGAGTATAACTCATTCTGTTATAAAGACACATGCACATACATGTTCATTGCTGAACTATTCACAATGACAAAGACAAGGAATCAACCTAAATGCCCATCAATGATAGGATGGATTAAAAAAAAATGTGGTACATATACACCATGAAATACTATGCAGTCATAAAAAAGAATGAGATCATGTCCTTTGATGAAATGTGGGTGGACCTGGAAGCCACTATCCTTAGCAAACTAATGTAGAAATAAAAACCAGATACCACATGTTATCACCTATAAGTGGGAGCTAAATGATGAGAACACATGGACACATAGAGGGGAACAACACACACTGGAGCCTTTAAGAAGATGGACAGTGGGAGGAGGGAGAGGATCAGGAAAAATAACTAATGGGTGCTAGGCTTAATACCTGAGTGATGAAATAATAAGTAGAGCAAACCCCCATGACACAAGTTAACCTATGTAACAAACCTGTACTTGTACCCCTGAACTTAAAATAAAAGTGAAAAAAGAAAAAGACTATGCACCGAATCAGGAGCAGTGGCGAATGTTTTGGCTGGTTGGTCAAGTCCTGGAAGGAGAGCTTGTGAGACTGAAGGAAGGTGATCTCTAGTAGAGACATATGGATGGACTTATATTTCTTGTTTGCAATAACTCAGAATTTAAGAGGGATGGGTAGTGGAATATAATACCATATTGGGAAATATATATATATACATTTTAATGGAGGTAATTTATCAACAGGAGGGAGTATTTACTTCTTATTTAGAAGAAGAATAGTTTTTTGGGGGAAAAGACTGAAGGTTGTGAAGTCAGCATTCTTTTTTGTAGCTGTATCAGCTGTATCATCAGCATGTAGAATATGTCTGGTATACAACAGGTACTTGGTAAATACTTGTTAAAATACTTGTTGAATAATATAAACATGCAAAATATATCACCAAGAGGGAAGTATATGGAATAAAATTATGTAAAATTTCAAAAAAATGTAATAATGTTCAATTGATGATTAAAATAATGGGTTACTGGCAGTTTGTAATTGAGTCAACTTAAAGAAGTTAAGTTACTTAATGTCACCAAGATTCTATTTATTTAATTTATTTTGTAAAATGTAATTATGGATTATATTCACCTCATTTTTTTATATAAATATGTGATTGCATCTAAATGCATCTAAGCCTACTAGTGTTGATTTAGTAAATGCTTAAGAAAATTTAACCATTTCATAAAGTTATTCATGAAATTGTTGCAAATAAATTGTAATTTATACATAAAAAAAATCAGTGTCTCAGTGTTTATTCTGGTATTTGCCAATACATAGCAGTATGCTTTCACTCAGCAGGAAAAAGATACATCAAATGACTGTCTCTATTTAAAGATTAAGTGAAAACTGGGAGGGTAAAGAGCTAATTTCATAGTCAATTGATTGTATTTTTTCACTTTAATATATGCTTATTGCTTATTGCTTCTGGTACACTTGAGCATGTAAATCTGTTCATTATATTTACACACTGATTCAAGAGCTAAAAGACAAATGACAGAGATTTAAACAAAGTGAGTGAAAAACCAAATTCTCCTCATGCTGATGTATGTTTTTACTCACATAAATGCCAAATGCATTAGCTGAAGTGAGGCTGCGAGGATCTTTATTAATATTTACATCTGTTGTTGCAGATGTAGATAAAATATCTTTTTTTAATTTTAGAAATAGACTAGTAAATGACGTACTTTAAAAAAAATCTTCATTTTGAAATACTTTTCTGCATTTCTCTACATTTTTATATTCACTGTTAACTATATACATATTTAAATATACAAATTACTATATGCCACAGTTTTTAAAAGCATTTCAACAGTTAATATAAGAAAGGAAACAGTGAAGTTTTTGTTTAAAATACAAAAGAATCAATTCATATTGATCTGAGTAATTTGACATTTTTGAAGAATAATTTATCTACTTCTTTACTTGACTAAGACAAAGACTTATTCTCTTCGTTCAGTTCTCCAACCTTTTCCTCATTAAAAAATTTCATAAATTAAAAAAATAGGAATGTATATATGTTCATTTTATGATGAGTTGTCTAAAGCCAGTGTGTGAAGATGTTACAACCATCTTTATTTTTAAAAGGACTCTAATTGTGTACACTTGAATTTCCTGATTTCAAATCATTCCTAGGTTTTAGAATAATGTGTAGGTCATTTAAGATTTCTTATTAAATTATTAATACACATACAAGCTCAAAAATATTATGAATGTTAGTAGTCATCAAATTCCTAAAATATACATTAATACAGCAATTTCTAATTGGTAAATCATTTATTTTTATAGAAAATATTTTTGCTGTGCATTTAAAATGCAGCCTATGAGGAGGGAGAAGGAGAAATAATTTTCATTCCAGTTGATTCGGCAACTCTTAAAAGAGTCAGCATGTCTGAGAATTTGTTTCTCCTGCAACCAACCTCTACTGATAATCTTTTACTTGACAGCATTTCTAACAAGCCAATTCTTTCCAAATGCATGTTCTGCTTAAATGCTAGTCATTCTCTGCAGCCAGGATATTATGAAAGATTACTTTTTAGCATGTCTTTACCTACAATGAGAATAAATTTGTTTTATTTTTAATTCAGTTTTAAATTTGTGAAAGTTGAATATGCGAATTGGGTCATTCTTGCCATACTCAATTAAATCAGAGTTGAGAGGCCAGGGAAAAAGCACTCAGGACACAAAGCACAGCTTCAGAAATTGAATTCTCTGCAAGCCCAGCATCTGAAACTACCTGCTGTAACTCTAAGGCCGGTTTGACCTAGTGACTGCTAACATGACCTGCCGTGACTCTAAGATTAATTTTACCTACCACTGCAACTGGACAACAGAGCTTGCCAGCACCCAAAATCTTCTCTAGTGACAATAAGCTTTGTTTTTAAAACAATATGTAACATTCCTTTGACTCCAAACTTTTCTTTGTTCTTCAGACATACGAAAGACCAACAAGTCTGTGTGTGTGCCCTGAATTGTAATTCTTTAAGTCCCAAATAAAATGTTAAGTTTAGAGATGTATTCTCTCATTTTATTTTGACATCAACAAATTATTCATTTGAGGAAAAGTTATTTAAAATGCTTGAGAATTAGGTGGGGTTGAAAATTAGATTTTAAATTATATTGATCATGATGTAGGTAAATGACTTTGTTCTGGAAGGCAGAACACAAAAAGAAGTTTTACTCTTTTTTTGACCTTTAGGAAATTGGGGGTAAAAGTTATTAGGTTGGTAAGTGCAGTAATTGCATTAAAAGTAATGGCAAAACCACAATTGCTTTTGCACTGATCTAATACATATCTAGAAATTCTCAGTAAGTAAGAGACCTGAAATTGAAAGAGGTGAAGCTGTGCACAAGTATTTAGCTGAACTGCTTGGAGAGGAATCCTGGCTCTAAGTGGTAGATGCTCCTTCTCCTGAATTGGCCCAGAAGTGGCAAGGCCTTCAGAAATCAAGTTAGAATAGTAGTGAAGCAAAGCCTGACACCAGAGGATACAGTCTGGTGTCTGATTCTAGGAAACAAAATGAAAAAAAGGTCTCCAAGAAATTGAGACTCTTACCAGTAGAATCCACATTTTCTACCTGAAACCGTCCTATATTAGCTACATAGGTAAGTTAATCTTCCTTATAAAACAGAGGCATTTGTGAAGGAAAGAAATATAGAACTATATTTAGTAAGACAAGGCAAATAGTAAACAGCTCAAACTAAAATATCTTAGCATCATTAATACATAATTTCACTAAGCAAATATTTATATTATCTTTACTAAAGGATATTCTTACTGATACCCTTATCAGATTTCATGAAGAATGCTGGGAACATGGTGGTAAACAAAAATATCCTGCCCTTTCCTTTAATAGCTTATATTATAATGAGGGACAAAGTTGAACAAGTGTATAAATAAGATGGTTCCAAAACATGCTATGTTTTGTAAACAGAGTAAATAGGATGAGTTAATAGTGACCCTGGGTGTAAAGCAACCAAGGGCAAAACTAAGAAAGAGCATTCAAATAAGGTGAAAGCTAGTGCAGAATCACAACATGTAAAAGCTACTACAGGATCCTGGAGAAAGACAGCGTAGTTGGAATATAGTCAGTGAGTGGATACCTCTGTAACTTTAGCCGAAACCTTCGGCATGTAAGAGAATCTTATAGGTCCTGGTAATCAGTTTAATTTGACAAGCAATGGAGAAACCTCTAAATACTTTTTAAAGGAACATCATCTAATATTATATTTTAAAAATAAGTTATCTAACTTCTGTGTGAATTAATTTTAAGGAATGGTGATAAGAAGATTATTCCATTGAAACCAATTGTGAGGATAATACAGTTATCCAGATGATATCTGGTTAAGGGTAGGGCCATGAAGGTAGAGAGAAGTGGAAGGAATTTGAGGTTTCAGAGAAAGAGCTTGTGAACTTGTTAATGAATTATACACGGGCTCCAGAAATGGGAGAATCAAGGATGATTCCCATATTTGTGACTTAAGAAATGGTAGATTGGTTTTGGAAATTACTATTTCTCGTTTGGAAGTTTTTGGTTTAAAGTTATGATTAGACAACCTAGGGAAATTGTTAAGTAGTTACACATACTGATATGAAGTAACACTGGAGTAATTTGTATATGTATTATTTTTGCTTTATTCTTCCTTAGTTTCTAAGTGAAGTTTATTTTGAAAATTATAGCTCATCATTTAATAACAGAATGGAATGAAAAAAAGACAATTAAAAGAAAGGTTATTTTTTCTGCACACCTATACTTGCAGAGCTAAGAATGTTAGAACACCTCTGGAGAGCAGTAATTACAGTTTAAGCAACATTATCCTGAAATATGGTGGTGAAAACCTGATATCATTTACAATGAGTTCCCTGAAGTCATATAGTTATTGAATCATGATTACAGACTGTATCTTATTATGGATCTGGAATGTCCTCATTTATTTCTTTTGTAAACCATTATTAAACTGTCATTGGTATTAATATTTACTCACATTTACCCCATCTTTCACAAATAGAAATAGTAAATCTCTCTTGTACCCTCACTGTATGATAGTTTGATTGTGTTCTCACCAAAATTTCATCTCGAATTGTAGCTCCCATAATCCCCATGTGTCATGGGAGGGACCCAATGGGAAGTAATGTAATTATGGAGGGGGGTAACTTTCCCAAGTTGTTCTTGTGATAGTTAATAAGTCTCATGACATCTGGTTGTTTTATAAAGGGCAGTTCCCCTTCACACACTCTTGTCAGCCACCATGGAAGATGTGCCTTTGCTCTTCCTTCATCTTCCTCCATGATTGTGAGGCCTCCCCAGCCATATATAACTGTGACTTCATTAAACCTCCTTTCCTTTATAAATATCCAGTCTCAGGTATGTCTTTATTAGCAGTGTGAACAACTAATACAGCAAATTGGTTCTGAAAGAGTGGAGTGCTGCTGTAAAGATACCTGGCAATGTGGAAGCGACTTTGGAACTAGGTAGCAGGCAGAAGTTGGAACAGTTTGGAGGGCTCATAAAAAGATAGAAAACTGTGGAAAAGTGTGGAACTTCCTGGAGACTTGGAGGGCTCAGAAGACAGGAAGATGTAGGAAAATTGGAACTTCTTAGAGATTTGTTGAATGTCTTTGACCAAAATGCTGACAGTGATATGGACGATAAAGTCCAGGTTGAGGTGATCTCAGATTGATATGAGGAACTTGTTGGGAATTGAAGCAAAGTGACTTTTGTTATGTTTTAGCAAAGAGACTGCTGGTATTTTGCTCCTGCCCTAGAGATCTGTGGAACTTTGAACTTGAGAGAGATGATTCAGGGTATCTGGCAGAAAAAAATTTCTAAATGACAAAGTGTTCAAGAGGAAGCAGAGCATAAAAGTTTGGAAAATTTGCAGCCTGTTAATGCAATAGAAAAAACAACTTTATGGGGAGAAATTCAAGCCTGCTGCAGAAATTTACGTAAGTAATAAGAAGCTGAATGTTAATCAACAAGACAATGGGGGAAAATGTCTCCAGGTCATGTCAGACTTTCACAGCAGCCCTTCCCATCACAGTCTCAGAGGCCTAGGAGGGACATATGGTCTCTTGGGCTGAGCCCAGGGCACTCCTATCTGTTCAGCCTTAGGACATGGTGCCCTGCACTCCAGCTGCTTCAGCTCCAACGTGGCTAAAAGGGGTCAATGAACAGCTTAGACTCTTACTTCAGAAAGTGTAAGCCCCAAGCTTTGGTGGCTTACTTGTAGTATTAGGCTTGCAGGTGCACAAAAGTAAAGTACTGAGGTTTGGAAACCTCCACCTAGATTTCAGTGGAGGTATGGAAGTGCCTGGATGTCCAGGCAGAAATTTGTGGCAGGGGTGGAGCCCTCATGGAGAACCTCTACTAGGTCAGTTGAAGCTCCTACACAGAGTCACCAGTGGAGTACTGCCTAGTGGAGCTATAAGAAGAGGGCCACCATCCGCTAGACCCCACAATAGTAGATTCGCCAACAACTTGCATTGTATGCCTGGAAAATCTGGACACTCAATGTCAGCCTGTGAAAGTAGTCAGGAGGAGGGCTGTACCCTGCAAATCCACAGGGGCGGAGCTGCCTAAGGCTGTGGAAGCCCACCTCTTGCATCAGTGTGACCTGGATGTGAGACATGAAGTCAAAGGAGATAGTTTTTGAACTTTAAGGTTTAAAGACTGCATACTGTATTTTGGACTTGCAAGAAGCCTGTAGCCCCTTCATTGTGGCCAATTTCTATCATTTGGAATGGGTGTATTTACCCAATGCCTGTGCTCCTCATTGTTTCTAGGAAGTAACTAACTTGCTTTTGATTTTACAGGCTCATTGGTGGAAGAGACTTGCCTTGTCTCAGATGAGACTTTGGACTGTGGACTTTTGGGATAATGCTTAAATTAGTTAAGACTTTGGGGGACTGTTGGGAAGAAAAGATTGGTTTTGATCTGTGAGAACATGAGATTTGGGAGAGTCCAGATATGTTTTGGCTGTATCCTCACCCAAATCTCATCTTGAATTGTATTGCCCATAATGCCCACGTGTCATGGGAGGGACCCAGGGGGAGGTAATTCAATCATGGGGGTGGATTTTTCCCATACTATTCTCATAGTTAATAATCTCATGAGATCTGATGGTTTTATAAAGCAGTTTCCCTGCACATGCTGTCTTGTGTGCAACCATGTAAGGTTTGCCTTTGTTCCTCCTTTATCTTCTGCCATGATTTTGAGGCCTCCTCAGCCATGTGCAAATGCAAGTTTATTAAACCTCTTTTCCTTTATAAATTATCCAGTCTCAGGTATGTCTTTATTAGCAGTGGAACAACAAACTAATAGAGTGTATCACACATATTTCTAACATGGCATCCAAAATATTTTCTTTCCTTATTCTACTAGATTGTAACCACATTGATATTGTAATAGTATATTAATTTTCTGAATGAAGAAATACATGAGTGAGTGAACAATACTAATTTGTCAACACTGGGGAATAGCTCAATGGGATTACCCTTGAAAAGTTTTGCTTTTGGATCCTGCTTTGCTAGCAATTTGGTATTGATTTGGGGTAGAAGTAAAAATGAAGGAAACACAAGATGAAATGTCCCTAAACAATGGAGAACTGAAACTCTTGATACCTTCAATTATATTGCTTTTTACTATAGAATCTACAAACAAGCATCACTACCTTAAAATGTAAGAGAGAAACTGCATGTTTCTAATATACACATGTCACGCAAGCAAGAATTGTTTTTGAGTTTCACTTGTAATAAAACAAAATATAGATAGATTTAATTTACTATAAAATCCCTGTTAATGGAACTGAACTTAACTTCTCCTACTAGCATATATTGTTCATTTTATGAAAAAGACACAAGAAGCCAAATTGGAACTATAAAATTCTTTTTAAGCATAACATTGGAACAAGAAATATAAATTTCATAATTCAATGAATGGAGAACATAAAGCTAGGATAAAATGATACATAACCATACAGACATACACCAGTGACTGGCATTTGTAAAGTCTACCTTGAATTATTAAAGCCTCTAATCTGAACGGCCCTTACAGTGTTACTTCTAATAATTTACATTTAATTTATTTGTTTTTTTTGTTGTTGTTGTTGTTGTTTTGAGACGGAGTCTTGCTCTGTCGCCCAGGCTGGAGTGCAGTGGCCGGATCTCAGCTCACTGCAAGCTCCGCCTCCCGAGTTCACGCCATTCTCCTGCCTCAGCCTCCCAGGTAGCTGGGACTACAGGCGCCCGCCACCTCGCCTGGCTAGTTTTTTTGTATTTTTTAGTAGAGACGGGGTTTCACCGTGTTAGCCAGGATGGTCTCGATCTCCTGACCTCATGATCCGCCCGTCTCGGCCTCCCAAAGTGCTGGGATTACAGGCTTGAGCCACCGCGCCCGGCCTAATTTACATTTAATTTATACTCTCTGTACTGTGCCCTCCACTCTTCTGTTGAAATATTAGTACCTATAATGTATCAGTATTGTGCTAGTTGATAGTAATAGAAACACAAACAAAACAAGATGAGGTAAATTTGTAAGCAAATCACAGTAAAAAGTGAGAAAGTACAAAGAGAAATAAGAGCAAGTTTCAGAGGAAGTATCATATAGATAGTGATTAAAATGGAAGGAGGAGATGCTCAAGCTCTTGGCTTTCCAAACAGAGCTATATTTAATGAAAACTTGAAAAATAGGCAAGACTTTAGCTGATGGATTGATGGTGAGAACTTTATACAAGAAGAAAAAATATATCTAAAGATACTTGATGGTGAGAAATTTCCAGAAGAAGAAAGAATATACCTAAAGATACTAAGGATAAATAAGTCCACATGATATGTTCAGGAACAATACATAATTGAGTACAGAACATTTTTCTGTGAATTTGCCTCAAAGATATTGTTTCTTAAGACCAGTATTATGAGAGAAATATTTTGTTTAATTCATTTAAATTTTATAATATATATCTTGTATTTTACATGAAAACAGTCATAGTCTTTTAGAATGAAAAAGATTTAACAGATTTATATAAATTTCTAAAGCTGTCATAATATAAAAATTATATTATCATCCAATCAAATATAACTAAATGATAGAATTCCTTAATTTGATATTATAATGGTAATCACAGTGATGATTCAGAAAATCAAACTTTCTTGTCTAAGAAGTGCTCTAAGACTTTGGCATAATGTTTGAAAGTGATGAAGATATACAGTTGTCATTTTAAAATGTGAAATATAAAACAGATTTTATTTTAGACATGTATAGGGAAAAAGTATTTTTTCATTACTAGTTTTATAAGTTGTTTGCTCTTAGAGTTCTAATGAATAATCTTTCATTATCTGTAACTGTTCTGAAACATAAGTTCTCTACTGAATGTCATCCATGTCCACTAACACATGTTATGGTGGGTCTAGATTCTGCAGAATATTTGAAGTGAGTCAGAAGATTGTAAATAACATGGAATTTTCTTCAAGTCTTAGGTCTATGGTGACCTCTTCTTGATAAATATTCCTGAGGGAAAGTGGTATTGGGTTTTCCAATTCTGTGATCCCATATTAAATTTATGTATCTGTTTTAGAACTCATTATATAAAATTGCAATTATTTATTTACACATCAATCTATTTTTTATAACCTGTAGAGCCTTAGAGGCAGCAGTAGATTTAAGTACTTCTGATATCCCTGCACTGAAAGAAAAGCATGACAGTAGCCAGAGTAAATTTATTTTGTGTCTGATGGATTAAATTGAATTAAAACGTATGGAAAGAAAGGAAGTTATTGCAGATTGCAAAGTTCATGGTGGTGTATTGAGGAATAACTTGCAAACTATACTTGTGGAGCCTTTTAAATGTTATATAACAGTACATATTTTGATACTTAACTCAAAAGTTACTTTTTCATTAAGCAGTCAGCATAAACACCTTAAATCACATGTTAACTACAGCATTGTTCCCTAGACTACACAAAGATGAGACATAATCCTGAAGAGACAGTAATGAAAAATAAAAATTAATTGGAAAAGAATCACTCTGCTTTCCCCCTGGAAGATTGCCATTGTCCAAAATTTCAGTTACTTTGAACAAGCAACTATTTAAAAAATGAAAATATTAATGAGAATTAAAATTAAAATGCAAGTAGCTTAATCTTTCTTTGCTACTTTAAATTAAGTTTAGAATTTGATCAGGGGAAAAAAAAACAGAAGGAAATGAAGGTGTTAGCTTCAAAGCAGAGTTCATAAAGCAGACAGTCCTTGGGGGTTGAAGGTGAAATGATAGCATGAGTTCATTATAATGGATTGTTCCGCAAAGAGATGGAACTAATAGGCATCACCAAAAAGGATGACCTTGTAATGTGCATGTTTAAGATGACATAATAGGATAAAATTTGAAGGCCACAGATCAATTGCTCAGAAGCTCAGTAAGAGTAACTTTACAATTTGAAACAAGAAAGTTTAGAAAGCATTTAAATAATTATATTAAAATAATAAATTACATGTCCTTTTGTCTTCAAAATTTTTATTTCTATTTCACACGTTTTTTATTTCCCAAAGTAGTTTGATTAATAACATATCATGCTTTTATATATGAGCAACTATGACAGTACAGTATGGGATAAACAGATACAATCAAGTAAATTGCTTTAAGTTGCTGTTAAAAATGAAAGTAATCCATGAATTAATACAGGTTTTCAGTGTAAGTTTTTATACTGTATGGTCAGCGCATGAATAGCTACAAATCTTAAATAAACTGATGCTTTGCATTGAAAAGTCAAAACACATACACACACACACACACACACACAAAGTATTTTAAACTTCTATTTTGATTATATTGTCCCTGATCTAGTCTCAGGGAAGCAAGAGCTTGCCATTAAGGAACCTCTGTATATCAATGTGGTTTTCCTGCTCATTTTGACATCTGCTGGGCAGCAGCAGGGCGAGACCTGCAAAGAAATTCCCAAATGTCCATCAGTGACAGACTGGATTAAGAAAATGTGGCACATATACACCATGGAATACTATGCAGCCATCAAAAAGGATGAGTTTGTGTCCTTTGTAGGGACATGGATGCAGCTGGAAACCATCATTCTTAGGAAACTATCACAAGAACAGAAAACCAAACACCGCATGTTCTCACTCATAGGTGGGAACTGAACAATGAGATCACTTGGACTCAGGAAGGGGAACATCACACACCGGTGCCTATCATGGGGAGGGGGGAGGGGGGAGGGATTGCATTGGGAGTTATACCTGATGTAAATGACGAGTTGATGGGTGCTGACGAGTTGATGGGTGCAGCACAGCAACATGGCACAAGTATATGTATGTAACAAACCTGCACGTTATGCACATGTACCCTAGAACTTAAAGTATAATAATAATAAAAAATAAAAAAATAAAAAAATAAAGAAAAGGATGGAAGAGTTGAATGTGTGAGTTTTTTTAGCTGATCAGACTATTCTGCTATAGTCTTCATTTTTCCATTGTCTGTCCCAAATTTTTCTTTCCCCTAAATTAATCCTCTCAATTTACTATTGATGCAGTATTTCTTAGAATTTGTTCTATAGAACAATAGTTTGATGAGATATTATTTAGAAAACAAAAAATGCTAGGATAAAGTAACTTTCAGAAAGAGAGAGAGTGCAAAACAAAGTTAAGCAGATTTCTTTACCACAGGTTTGTTTAGAGGATTTCTTATTCTAATGTATGTAATAAAACTCCATAAAAGGGATATTATATATGGGATGTTTTCCATATTTATTTGATGACTAGTAGGTTTGTATGAATACCTAAGCACTTTAGACCAGGAGTTTGGCAAAGGAAGAGCACAAGCAATGTGAGAGTCAGCAATTTTTTTTTTTTTTTTTCTGAGATGGAGTCTCGCACTGTTGCCCAGGCTGGAGTGCAGTGGCACGATCTCAGCTCACTGTAACCTCTGCCTCCCGGATTCAAGTGATTCTCCTGCCTCTGCCGCCATGGTGGCTCACACCTGTAATCCCAGTACTTTGGGAGGCTGAGGCAGGCAGACCACCTGAGATCAGGAGTTTGAGACTAGCCTGGCCAACATGGTTAAACCCTGTCTCCATTAAAAATACAAAAATTGGCCAGGTATGGTGACTCTTTCCTGTAATTCCAGCTACTCAGGAGAGTTAGCATTCTGAACAGTCACCCAAGAACAAATGAAAGTGTATTAAAGTATATTTAAGATATAAAGAATAATTATGAAGACACAAAAGGGGCGTCCCTAATTTCACTTGCTGTATCATTCAGATTAGGGATGGGCAGTGACTGATTTAAGGGTAACATTGACTCCAATCTTGCCCTAGAAGAACTAAATACTCTCCTTACCCCATTGCCATAGTCTTCCAGTTATTAAATTGGAAAAATAGAACAAGATGAACTAGCTACTCACTTCCAAAAATAAGGAAAACATAATGTTGAAGGGTTAATATCCTTGCAATATAGGGCAAAATGAGACATATAAAGGTATTTAATTCACTGGTTTCTATTTACAGACTTCCAGGATGTTTGATAGCATACTCATCCTCAGGACACCTACAAGGAAACTGCTGAGGCAAGAGTAATCCAATATCCCATCTTAATATGCTGTTAGAATGATAAAGTGTCTACTGAAAATACGTGAAGATGGGGAGGGAGTTGAGACCCATAATAAAAATTTGTTGAACATTGCTCTGCTGGAGAGGATGGAACAATTCATATGACATAACTGAGATAAAAACCAAGTTACCATCCCCTCCCATTAGATGGAACAATTTTTAAAATAAGTATTTCTAGCAGATATTTTTAAGAAAAATCCCTAAAGTATTTTTCAAAATCTTAGGCTTGCAAATTGAATTTTGGAAAGAGTTCATACATCAGAGAATCTAATGCTACAACTGATTTTTCTTACCTGTACCTACTTGCCCTGGCAATATGTAAGTGGGACAGAGGAAGAGGGAGAAAAGGAGTCTAAAAAAGGTAACAAATTAATGATTATTGGAAGTAAGTAGGAGCATTTAGGTCCATGATAAAACAACCACTATAATCTGCCACCTAACATGAGAGCATTGCCAAACTCTAAGACTGTGGATTCCTTTGAAGAGAGGCAGAGAAAGTAAGTAAATAGATCCTTGATAGGTGAAAACATAAGCAAAGAGCCAGATGCCAGTCTGTGAGCCCACTTGTGAGCTTGATAGGCCAGAAGCCTGAAGTGACCAAAAGACCTAGGGAAGACTCTGGAGTGTCAGTGAGCATTAGAAGAAGCAAAAGCAATGATGGTAATACCCAAGAACCAAAGGCTAGCACACTGTTATTTTTTCCTAGACAAGCTAAGTCTCAATATTCTTGTCAATCTCAAATAGGGAAGGAATATATATTAAGAGGTTAAAGAATAAGATACTTGTAACACAATGGAGGCAAACCTTTCTTCCTATTGTTTTGAAAATGAAAGAAAAATAAAGAGGATATGATTGTTGATAAGAATAAAAAAGCATACAATTTTTTAAAGTACTCATTTTAACCCATTTTACTTAAAAGATGTTTATATATTGAAGGCTTGTCTGTTAAAATGAAATAGAATATCTTATCAATAATATTCTATAGTAATTTGTAGTAAAATAAAGGTGAATGATTTTTAAATCTATAACGTTCTAAAGGGGATTTTGTGAACCTTATGCTCCATAAAATGCATACTTTGGAACTAAGTCACTTCAGTCTAATACATTGACCTTTCCTGTTTTAAATCACGGTAAAATTTTAAGCTATCCTAAGTTTAATGTCTATAGCCACGTCTTTCAAAACGTATCTACTATTTGCATATATTAACCATTGATATTTAAGTACTGCTATTAGATTTCTTTTCAATTATAACATATGAAATTAATTAGCTTCTGTGTTTATATTTTAACATTTGCATAGCTTTAATAGAGAGTATCATTAACTTACATTTTTAATATCAAAAAAGTATTATGACCATATCTTGTTCCAAAATAAGAGAACAGTTAGGTTACAATATCTATCACTTCATTGATTATCAAACATTATTTAAGTTGTCTGACTTTCTAGGCAGATGTTCTTGTCCTCCCTCCTAACTCCATGTGACTGTTTCCTGAATTATCAAAGATTATATTTACTCTAACCAAATCATATAATTAGATCTAAGGCTTTTTAAATTTTATATCCTTCATTAAACAGTTTTTGAATGTTTATATTCAAGCATTGCATAGTTTATTGATGGAAGGGGTGAAATAAAACTCTGACTTTGTGGTCTAGTAGAGGACAGTCACAAATAATTAAATGATCTATCATGTAAGCTGAAAAAATATACAAAAATGAGTTAAAACAACAATATGCCTGGTGACTATTTAAAAAAATAGCAACTAATCTTAACAGAGTATTTCATAAAAGCATAACAATTTCCTGAATGACTTCTAAGGCCAATTTGTATTGTAATAGCTGGAAAAAGAAAGGGAAGAAGGAAGGACTCTCAGGTAGTGGTAAAAATATGAGTAGGTAATGGAAGTTAAAACAAAAAGAGTAGATGGATTGGTTGAGGAATGGATACAATTTCTATATTACTGGTACGTAGGATGCCTGGGAAAAATTTTGACATGAGACTGACAAAATCAGACCATAGAAGCCACTGGATGTTTCACTAAAGAATTTTACTTGAACAACTCTAAAGGATTTTGAAGAGAGTAACTGAAATCAGAGAGACCAGTTCAAAGCTGAGAAATGTCAAGAATTCTTGATGTTTGGCCTGGCATCGTGGCTCATGTCTGTACTTCCAGCCCTTTAGGAGGCTGAGGAGGGTGAGTCACTTGAGGCCAGGAGTTTGAGACCAGCCTGGGCAATAAGATGAAGTCCAATCACCACTAAAAACACAAAAATTAGCCAGTCATGGTGGCACATGCCTGTGGTCCCAGCTACTTGGGAAACTTATGAAGTCCCTATTGAGGAAAAAAAATGATTAAAATTATTAAAGATCTCTACTTAAAATAATTCAAAGGATGATGAAGCTATTAAATACAAAGAAGGACCCAAGAGAAGGATCAATTTTTGAGAGCCAACAAAATTTGATTTTGAATACACTGGATACATAAAGTTGTCTGAAGACCCATGGCTCATATTCAGCCAAACCTGATATATAAGTTTGAAATCTACTGAGTCAGAGATAGCATTTACAACTGATGCATACTCACGTTATCCAAAACTGTGGGAATAGATTAATCCAAGAAAAGTGCTCAGAGAGAAACTTGGAAAAGATCTTGCGCATATTGTTAAGCAATGAGTTCCTTAGGGTTAGAAGAAAGTGAGTCTGGCATGGGGATTGAAAATATGCAGTTAGACCTGCAGATGATCAAAAGAAAATAGACTTAGGGAAGCCAAAGACAGAGAGACTTTGATGAGGAAGGGAGTAGTATAAGAAAGAAAGTGGATAAATAGGCATGGCAACAGACCTCCAGCAGATTTTGCAAGATGAGAGCAAGCTACAGGTTTCAAAGGATAAGGAGACGATGATAAAGAGGAAGAATAATCTTATGAGGATCTTAGTAATGAAAGGTATAAAAGAAATAATATAACTCCTAGGGAGATCACAAACTAGAGAAAATGTCTTCAGAATGAAAAAAAAGCACAAACATGCTTAAAAATCAAACTGAAGAAGCTAGTTGTGAGGAAAAGATAATTCAAATAGTTGTAATTGTTTCAGCCCTCTACTCCCTCTTTGCCAGATAATCTTACATGTTTTATACATGTAAGTCAATCCTCACAGTAATCTGTAATGTGAGTAAAATCATTCCTGTAGTAAAGCACAGGGAACAGAGCCTTAGAAAGTTTCAGAAGGCTTTGTGGTATGAGTAACAGAACCAGGAATCACATCAGTGCTGTCTGAATCCAGAACCCATGTTCTTTTTATTACTCCATGTTGATTCATCAAGATTGATTCTGTAAAGCAATAGGCAAAGAATATTTGAAGACAGGTACAAGGTCTCCAGGTAAGTGAAATGCTGTTCTTTCCTTCAGTAACTAGTTGAAATCTTTTTCTTACCATAATTATTTCATATGTTTTCAGCCTCCTTCTGTAGCTAATATTCTATATCCTCATTCTGCAAGTTTAAATGTAATTATCAGTCATTTTAGTCTGAATTGTGTTAGGTAGTGAAGGTCTCTCTAAAAAAGTTCCTTAGTACCTAACTCTGCATCTGAGGCAGCTCTTGTAGAGAAAACCTATCCTCTCTAGGTGCTATAGTCATAGAACTCACTTCCTATTTTTCTTTACCTGACTGCTTTCACACCGTCTTCCAGCACACCAACAGATAAAGTAGGATTTACAGTTCATAATATAATACAGTATTTGTAATATAATACGATATTTCACATACAAAAACATATGATATAGTAATCCTACTTTATTAATTATTGTTCTGTCTGATGTGTGTTTATCACATTGTATTTTACTCATTACACAGTTGTGTCAATCATACCAAGGAATTCATGACAAAAAGGTAGCAAGGAGATAATCTAATTTTTAATATAAAATGAATTAAAATATAAGCTGGCTGTTAAATGGTCAACTGTGTTTTGAAGTGAGTCCTGCAATGACATGATAAGTAGTAAGTACCTATCCATTACCAAAGCGATTCCTTCAAAGTAGAACAGGAGGACGATTAAAATTCTGTTGATAGAATACTTATTCATAGTCATTACTCAACAACAGACACTTTGTGACCTCATAAAAATGCTAACACCTATTTTCTTATTCATATGTAACCCCAGAAAAAATTAAACTGGCCCCAATCATAATTTATATGGGCAATAGAATCCCTTACTTATACTTTAATGCCATTTCATCAAAGAACTCTCATATTTGTCACTAAATGACATACTAAAATTCACAAAAAGCTCATATCTAAGTTTGACTCTTCACTTAAGGGTGCAGTTATTTGATATAACTGACCCACAAAATACAAAGACAAATAGAAATCTCCAAATAATGTATTATGTTAGTTTTCACCAAGGATAATGTGTTACCTAGAATTTATTCATAAAGCATTCTAAGTTAAATTTGAAGCCAAGTTCTATTTTTTTTTCTTTTTCTTTCTTTTTGTTAAAGCAAATAATGCACAAACCACATTCTGATAACTTTGCTTTGCAGTAATTTTCTGGGTCCCGCATTGTCTAATGAATAATTACATAATTCAATTTGGTTTGGTAGGAAGAATAATGCCCTCACTCCTCCCAAATATGTGCATAATTTAATTTCCAGAACCTGTGAATAGCTGCTTTATAAGACAAAGGTGACTTTAAAAATGTGATTAAAGATCTCAAGATAGGTAGATTATCGTGGATTATGTAATCACAGGGATCCTTAAATACAGCAAAGGGAGGCAAGACAGTCAAAGTTAGAGTCTGACCTCCAGAGTTAGAAGATAATAAATTCATGTTGTCTTATGCAATCATGGTTATAATAATTTGTCACACTTCCATACAGAAGCCCCTCTTCTCAAACCAATTGAAAATCTTTTAAATGAATGCCTTAAAAAGTGCCCTACCTAAAGCCAGGAAATCTGTAGACAAATGGAGCTTACATTGTTCCCAAAGGCTTTCTTTGTACTTGGAGGTACAAGGCATATTGGGAGAGAACATATTGAGTGTGTGCTATTTTGTGATACATTTATTTAATAGATCCTGTTAGTCCAAGACTACCCAACTCATTATTATATGTGCATATATGACAAAAACAGATTATCACTGACAAAAATAAGTAGCCCCTCCTATAAATAAATAAATAACTCATCTTGTAGCTTTTATATTTGTAAATCAGAAAACTTTGTTGTTAAAAATATTGCATTTAGGAAACAATTGTATTAAATATTTATTATGTCCTTTCATAGTCTCAAGAAGTGTAGGGATAAAAAAGTTTTCCCTGAACATTCAGTGGACCAAAATCAGGGACTCCCACAGGTGGTTATAAAATTGCATATTTCTGATCCCCACCTAAAAATACTAAATCAGAAAGTATTGTTGCTGTGATTCCTTTCATCTGGTATTTTGCCTCAGGGATTTTTGTACATAATATAATTTGAGAGGTAAGCAAACCACTTAAGAGAATATACATTGCTTGCAATTATTTCCCCTTCTGCCCCTACCCAAGCTCAATGTTATAGAGTCATTGATTGAATGCATGTGTTTTATCCTATTAACTATCTCTTTCTCTTCAGTGTAAATATAATATCCATTGGTGATATCGGTTGGCTCTTTGTCCCCACCCAAATCTCATCTTGTAGATCCCATAATTCCTACTTGTGTGGAAGGGAACCAGTGGCAGAAGATTGAATCCTGGGGGCAGGTCTTTGCCCATGCTCTTCTCCTAATAGTAAATAAGTCTCTCAAGATCTCGTGGCTTTAAAAAAAGGAAATTTCTCTGCCCAAGCCCTCTCTTTGTCTGCTGCCATTCAGGTAACATGTGACTTGCTCCTCCTTGCCTTCCACCTTGATCGTGAGGCTTTTCCAGCCACGTGGAGCTGTAAGTCCAATAAAACCTCTTTTATAAATTGCCCAGTCTCCAGTATGTCTTTATCAACAGCATAAAAATGGACTAATAGAATTGGAAATACTATTAGGTTCACTGTTTTCAGTTTCCATTCTGTACTACTAGTTTTCTCCACTTTTTATTCTTATTGCTTTAATTTTATTTTTAAATGTATGGCACAAAAACATGCTTTCAAAAGTCAAATATATGCACAAAGATACTTGAATCTGCATCCCAACACTTTTTTTCCATATAAATTTTGAGATCAATTTATCTAGCTCAATGTGAAAGCTAACTGGATTGGATTAAAATCACAAGTTAAGTTTAGAGATCATACACATAAGTGCATATTTATGTGGATACATGCCATCCATTCCTATTTTCCCAAGAGTTATTAGAGTGAATATGTGTTGAATCTGACAAAAGTCTTTGTCAGTATCTAAAAATCTATGAACACAATTTTATAAATTTTCCTATTTAGAGCTATTATTTTGGTGAAGCCTATCTGTAGATTTTCTAATACTGCAACATCCATGCATTTCTTGTATAAATGAGGAAGAAAACTGGCAAATATTTCAGGTTCTTAGTAAAGAAGCCCTAAATCTTTAGAATTTGCTGAGTGATAGAAGTTCTTTGTGATACATGGTGGGTCCTGATAGTTTATGCAAATGAGGTGATCCAGGGTAGTCCCCAGGTAGTTTATGCTAACAAAATGTCTCAGGATAATGGCAGGACACCCCAGCAAGACCAAGCACATGTTTAGAGAGATGACTATTTTACTTGCCACCCTCCAAGGAAAGGGAAAGGGGATTACAGATTAAGTTTAATTACATGACCAATGATTTAATTAAACATGCTTATGTAATAATATTCTAGTAAATGAGGGTGTAGCAAGATGGATGAATGAAAACCTACTACATTCATACTTCACTTAGGAGTACCAAATCTTAGGAACTGTTATAAATAAACTTTCAGTGCCTCAAAAGAAATAGCACTCGAGGGGCGGAGCAAGATGGCTGAATAGGAACAGCTCCAGTCTCCAACTCCCAGCGCGAGCCACAAAGAAGACCGGTGATTTCTGCATTTTCAACTGAGGTACTGGGTTCATCTCACTAGGGAGTGCCAGACAATCGGTGCTGGTCAGCTGCTGCAGCCCGAACAGCGAGAGCTGAAGAAGGGCGAGGCATCGCCTCACCTGGGAAGCGCAAGGGAGAAGGGAATCCCTTTTCCTAGCCAAGGGAACTGAGACACACAACACCTGGAAAATGGGGTAACTCCCACCCCAATACAGCGCTTTAAGCAAATGGGCACACCAGGAGATAATATACCATACCTGGCCAGGAGGGTCCCATGAGCACGGAGCCTCCCTCATTGCTAGAACAGCAGTCTGCGATCTACCAGCAAGGCAGGAGCGAGGCTGGGGGAGGGGCGCCCGCCATTGCTGAGGCTTAAGTAGGTAAACAAAGCCACTGGGAAGCTGGAACTGGGTGGAGCTCACAGCAGTTCAAGGAAACCTGCCTGTCTCTGTAGACTCCACCTCAGGGGACAGGGCACAGTAAACAACAACAAAAGCAGCAGAAACCTCTGCAGATGCAAACGACTATGTCTGACAGCTTTGAAGAGAGCAGTGGATCTCCCAACATGGAGGTTGAGATCTGAGAAGGGACAGACTGCCTGCTCAAGTGGGTCCCTGAACCCTGAGTAGCCTAACTGGGAGACATCCCCCACTAGGGGCAGTCTGACACCCCACACCTCACAGGGTGGATTACAACCCTGAGAGGAAGCTTCCAAAGCAAGAATCAGACAGGTACACTGGCTGTTCAGCAATATTCTATCTTCTGCAGCCTCTGCTGCTGACACCCAGGCAAACAGGGTCTGGGGTGGACCTCAAGCAATCTCCAACAGACCTAGGCTGAGAGTCCTGACTGTTAGAAGGAAAACTATCAAACAGGAGGGAGACCTACACCAAAACCCCATCAGTACATCACCATCATCAAAGACCAGAGACAGATAAAACCACAAAAATGGGGAAAAAGCAGGGCAGAAAAGCTGGAAATTCAAAAAATAAGAGCGCATCTCCCCCGGCAAAGGAGTGCAGCTCATCACCAGCAACGGATCAAAGCTGGACGGAGAATGACTTTGACGAGATGAGAGAAAAGGGCTTCAGTCCATCAAACTTCTCAGAGCTAAAGGGGGAATTACGTACCCAGCACAAAGAAACTAAAAATCTTGAAAAAACAGTGGAAGAATTGATGGCTAGAGTAATTAATGCAGAGAAGGTCATAAACAAAATGAAAGAGATGAAAACCATGACACGAGAAATACGTGACAAATGCACAAGCTTCAGTAACCGACTCGATCAACTGGAAGAAAGAGTATCAGTGATTGAGGATCAAATGAATGAAATGAAGCAAGAAGAGAAACCAAAAGAAAAAAGAAGAAAAAGAAATGAACAAAGCCTGCAAGAAGTATGGGATTATGTAAAAAGACCAAATCTAAGTCTGATGGGAGTGCCTGAAAGTGAGGGGGAAAATGGAACCATGGAACCAAGTTGGAAAACACTCTTCAGGATATCATCCAGGAGAAC